>NW_027250967.1:600000-885000 GCF_044704955.1 Pristiophorus japonicus
GTTATTGTGAAACACCAAAGCAAATATACATTCTGGAAGAATAACATCGAAAGGAAATGAGACCCGACACCCAGAAAGAAGTGTTAAGACAGAAGATGAAATGCTGCATCCCTTTCTGCAAAAAATTCCTTTCACAAACATTTCTCTGACCGAAGCTGCACAAAACAAAAATGTTCGTTTCAAAGTCATTAAACTCCCGAATTTCCTCTTCACCAGAATCTCCTGAATCAGATGCCTCTAGTTTTGCCGACTCAATCCATGTCCCTTTGCAATGTTCTGCTTCCACCCACACTATGAAATGTGCCGCTAACTTATAGAATCATGGAATGGTTACAGCACGGAAGGCCATTCGGCCCGTCGAGCCCGTGCCGACTCTCAGCGAGTCCCACTCCCCCGCCCTTTTAACGTAGCCCTGCAATTGTTTTTCCTTCAGACACTTATCCAACTCCCGTTTGAAAGATAAGATTGAGTCGGCCTCCACCACCCTTTCAAGCCGTGCATTCCAGATCCTAACCACTTGCTGCTGAATGGTCATCTCCTGTTGCTATGTGTAAAGTCTGGGAAATTCGAGATCAATTCCTGCCACACTCACAGACTTCCTAAATATAGCACCGTCTTTCTATTCTCATAAAACCAGCTCCTGAAGTGTAAGCCAGCTGTGTAGGTGAAAGCTCTGGTTATGTTCCTAACATCACTTCAATTGCAGTGTTTCCGTAGTGTAGTGGTTGTCACATTTTCTTCACCCGCGAATGATCTTTGGTTCGAAAGTGGGCGGAAACATTTTGAAAACCCGTTTAATTAAATATTAGAAAAAATGGATGTATTCGTATGAATGTTTCAATATTAACAAAACACAATGTCCCACAGCCTTGTTAAATTTTCTGATATCTATGTTCAGTTCTGTATACACTCAAACTCGACACTTGAACTGAATGCTCATAAAAGTATCGGAGTGGGAACTCACTGTATAACAGCACAGCTGGCAAAGTTTGCAGAATATATTCGTGACACCAAAGCACACAATGACAAGCTGGAACAGTGCGGCACAGTATCCTCGGGGAAAACAGTTGAAGTCCCTGAGAGGGCTTAAACCACCAACTTTTTGGTTAACAACCGAACACGCTAACCCATTGCGCCACAGTGACTGACACAAGTGTATACTGCAAGAAATCCCAAACCAGGGCGTCCGTCAGTTAAAGCTTCAGATTGCTCCGATCAGTTGGAACTTGTCCACTCTCAGTTGCACTTTTCCCAAATAAAGGGTGGGACATTCATTGTGGATGTGTGGAAGCAGTCTGATCCCGCACACTGCAGACACTTCCATGTCACTGCCAACCAGCTCTCCCACAACCGGTGTGATCTACCTTCCAGCCTTCTGGTGCCTTGTCTGTGACAAAGTATTCTGATTGTCCCGAAGCCTTATTAGATTTGAATTAATTTTCAGCTCCTGACTGCGGATATTCCTGTGATTAAACGGGAACTAAATGCTTGCAGGGACAGTTGGATTCACCATTTCTTTGCTTGGTGAAATTTCAAAGATTGAACGTGACGCACATCAACCCCAAACCTCGTCACCTCCTCGCTAACCGCTACACGCTGCTCCCGTGAGATGGAAGCCCAGTTGCTGTTTCAAGCTTGAATGCAGGTACAAGCAGAACTCATTCAAAGAAAGTCCAAGTCCCTGAGGCACCTGATAATTTGCACCAAACTCCTTTGTAAAGAGTTGAGGTTCGTGTGGGGTGATTTGGGCACATCTTTCCCCATACTACAACACTTCAAACATAACTCAACGGCTGTAAAGCGCTTTGGGGCGTCATGAGTTCCTGAAAGGCACTGCAGAAATGCAAGTCTTCCTTAGCAAAATTTCTATGCAATTTCAAAACTCGCCGGCAAAATAATGGACTCGTCCAGGATTGGAACCCAGGACTTCTCACAAATTTAATTTAACTTCGACTCATCTAAAGTCACACCTTTAGATCAATGAACCAACTGCTTGACAATCATAACGGTAATGTATAGCCATTATAAAAGCAAGTTTTTGTGTGAGGCTACACTTGATTAGAGAAGCACGTGAGACCGAATCAGTGACTTTGCTTTTTCGACCTGTCTTCTGAAGCGCCGCACGATCCCACTCCGACAGTCAATGAGCTGTTGGGACGTTAGTGTATCCAGGCTGTGGGTGGCCACCCCGAGTGCAGCAGAGGGGTTTCTGCATTAGTTCTGGGTGGGGACAGTATTTCCCCTTCTCTCTTCCTCTTGTCTGTATCCCTGTGCTTTTCTTTCTCTATTTATTCCCCCTGTCTCAGTTTCTAGTGTTTAAAAGGGAATAAAAGATGAAATGGGTGTCACTGTGCAACAATTTCTCTCGCTCAAAGTTAGATTCACGACCGTTGTGCCATGAGGTCTAGACAGCTTGCCGTTGACATACAGGTTCATATATAAATATATATTTTTATATTTATACAAATTATCGAAGCTGTTCCCTGGTTGAGTGGTTAAGATCCCGAGCATTAACCCTTTCCATTCTCAATCAGTTCATCGCAGAAACATAATTGAGGTGTGTGAGAGGATTAATGATTGCTGTAATCGCCGTTAATAACCCCACTACTATCTGTTACAGAATGAGCTTACACACTCTCCTGCTTCTCCTGCCCTTTGCCGGACACATGTGCCGGGTTTAATTTTACAAACTGGGCGAGTTCGCTGATCGCGGGGAGACGGTAGGAGCCTCTATGGCCCCACTGTGAGGATGTGGAAGTGAACACGTGACATTTCTGTAAAGGGCAGCGGAGGAGAAGGATTGAGAACTTCCAGTGTGGGACAGAAGTTGTTTCAGGTGAGCCAACACATTCCTGATTCTCCTCTCTTCTTCGGTAATCCCGGAGTCGAGGATGACTTGCTTCCACATTAAAAATCAGTCGTGATCAGCACAGAGGGAGCTCACTGGTCAGCTCCCGTTTGTTGAGGTCACTGTGCCAGAGGTTTCCCGAGTGTCGTGGTTATCACGTTTGCTTTACATATGCAAGGTCACCGGTTCGATGCCGGGCGAGAACATTGTGTTGAAATTTCCTATAGGGGAACAATCGGAGGTGAGTCTTATTTCCTGGCAAATGCTAACTGACCTGCTGAAATTTCCAGCATTTGCTGTTTTTATTTGCTCTTTATTCTCCTAGCAAAAGGAATCCCTTATTCCTTGATTGCTCTTTATTTCACCAATAAATAGATAACTTTTAGCGAGAGAAAATGGATCCATTGGGGAACTTTGGCGTGTCGGAATAACCGGTGCTGTTAAATTTGACAAAAGTTGCACCAGATTCCTGGTGTCGCCAGCGATGAGGATTTTGAACCAGACTCCTAAAACACAGTGTGTAAAATGGGATATGGTTGAACAGTTAACATGCAAAGCACAGAACAAATGATTGAAGTATCGACTGTCCCTCAGTCAGCATTTCTTTCATTGTAGAAAAGAGGATGACGGGTTAATTAATGATGCTTTCCCGTGAAAACAACACAAAAGTTAAACAAAAACATACGGTGACTGGCAGGTGAGCGCTTCTTCTGATACCTGGTGGGAATGGGCAGGGATTTTAAAGCCCCTTGCATTGCGGAATCTACATATAGACGAACATCTCACACTCCCTGTGTAGAACTTGTGGCGCAACGGTAGCGAGTCTGACTCCAGATCAGAAGGTTGTTTGTTCAAATCACGTCAAGGTCACTGCTCTTTTGGGTAATCCCAGAATTAATATTTTCTTTGCTGTTTGGCAACAACCAGACCCTTGCTCCAAGGTCTGTCTCACTGTTTCCCCGGTGTCAGGCAGAGAAACACCTGTTGCCCTCATTTATTTCATGTGACAAGACACAAAAGTTCAAAATCAACCTGCAGGTGGCCATATACAGCACTGGATAGTCAGGACAGCCGAGCGGTCGAAGCTGTTGTGTTCAATCTGCTCTGAAAGTGTGGGTTTGAATCCCAATTCTAGCACCTTTTATTTTTAGTCATTAAGCAAAACTCATTTCCTTGGCACAACGATCAGCTCCTAAAAAGTGGGATCCTGCAGTTCACCTGCTCGCTCAGCATCTCCGTCTGACCTGGTGCTGAAGGTGGAGATGTTTCCGCAGTGTGGCCGTTCACACGTTCGCCTTACTGTCATGTATCTCACACTACTCTACAGTTCTAATCATTTTGAACATCTCTTTCAGCCAGGTGTGGGTACCTTCAAAGGGGCTAAAGTTAAAATCTACATCACACAGGATGCCAGACCGGTCCATCACAAGGCTAGAGCTGTGCCTTATGTGATGAGGGAAAAGATTGAACACGAACTGGACCTGCGGGAAGGCATTATCTCATCCGTGGAATTTAGCGACTGGTCAAGTCCCATCATCCCCGTCATGAAGCCTGATGGATCCGTACAAATCTGTGGGGATTACAAGTCTACCATAAACAGAGTCTCCCTGCAGGACCAATACCCGCTGCCCAGAGCAGAGGACCTATTTGCCACGTTGGCTGGAGGAAAACTTTTCTCGAAACTAGATCTTACATCTGCGTATATGACGGAAGAACTGACAGAAGAGTCTCAGCTGCTCACCACCATCAACACACATCGAGGCCTTTTTATGTACAATCGATGCCCATTCGGTATCAGGTCGGCAGCTGCTATATTCCAGCGCAACATGGAGAGTCTGCTCAAGTCCATCCTGGGGACGGTTGTGTTTCAAGGTGACATACTCATCACGGGCAGGGACACCGACTCCCATCTCCGCAATTTGCAGGAAGTACTAAGTCGATTGGATCGAGTAGGCCTAAGAGTTAAGAAATCCAAGTGTCTGTTTCTCGCGCCTGAGGTTGAATTTTTGGGCAGAAGGATTGCCGCTGATGGAATCTGCCCAACAGAATCAAAAACCGAAGCAATTCGTCTGGCACCCAGGCCCTGGAATATCTCGGAACTGCCTGCCTTTCTCGGGCTATTCAATTACTTTGGGAACTTTATGCAGAACTTGAGCACGCTGCTGGAGCCTCTCCACATGCTACTCAGAAAGGGGTGCGATTGGTTTTGGGGGGACGCCCAAGAACGCGCCTTCAATAAAGAACTCAATCTTATATGTTCCAACAGTGTTTTAGCCTTTTTTGACCCAGGTAAAAAGTTAGTTCTTACATGTGATGCGTCAGCGTACAGGGTCGGGTGCATTTTACAGCATGTCAATGATGCGGGTAAATTACAACCCATTGCTTATGCCTCCAGGTCACTTTCGCGGGCGGCGTGCGGGTACGATATGGTTGAGAAGGAGGAGCTCGCGTGCGTGTACGGTGTCAAAAAGATGCACCAATATCTTTTCGTGGCCAAGTTCGGGTTAGAAACCAACCATAAACCCCTCACGTCCCCGCCACCTGAGTGCAAGGCAATAAACGCCAAAGCCTCGGCACGCATTCAGCGGTGGCCACTCATGCTGGTGTCTTGCGACTACACAATAAGGCACAGACCAGGCACAGACAACTGTGCCGATGCACTTAGCACGCTACGCCTGGCGACCACAGAACGTTCGGACGAACAGGACTGTGAGATGGTCATGGCAATCAGTGCCTTTGAATCCACAGGTTCGCCTATGATGTCGCACCAAATCAGAGCCTGGACGAAAGATGCATTTTAACTGGTGACTTGGCAGAGACCCGCGATGCCTGCCCCGAGGAGATCAAACCTTTCCATAGGCGCAGGCATGAACTATCACTACAGGCAGACTGCCTGATGTGGGCAGCCGAGTAGTTATGCCCTTGCGAGGCTGAGAGGCGTTTGTCCGGGAGCTCCACCGCGAGCACCCGGGGATCGTCCTAATGAAGGCCATAGCCAGATCCCACGTCTGGTGGCCTAGCATTGACGCGGACTTGGAGCTCTGCATCCGTCGGTGCACCATTTGTGCCCAACTCAGTAATGACCCCAGGGAGGCCCCCCTAAGCCCCTGGCCCTGGCTCACAAAAACCGTGGTCGCGGGTGCATGTAGACTATGCGGGCCCATTCATGGGCAAAATGTTCCTCGTAGACGTTGATGCATTTTCAAAATGGATCGAGTTCACCATTTTAAACTCGAGCACTACCTCCACCACTGTGGAGAGCCTGAGAACCATGTTTGCAATGCACGGAATTCCTGACATATTGGTCAGTGATAATGGTCCGTGCTTCACTAGCGCAGAATTTCAAGAATTTATAGTTGACCACGGCATAAATCACGTTAAGACGGCACCGTTAAAGCCGGCCTCCAATGGCCAGGCGGAGCAAGCAGTGCAGATCATTAAACAAGGCATGCTCAGAATCCAAGGTCCCACGCTGCAGAGCCGCCTGTCGCGACTGCTGCTGGCATACAGATCTCGTCCACATTCGTTAACTGGGGTTCCCCCCGCGCAACTATTGATGAAATGAACCTTAAAGACCAGGCTCTCGTTAATCCTCCCAGACATGCATGAAATTGTTGAGGCTAAGCGCCGGAAGCTAACTGAGTACCATGACCTAAATTTTAGGGGGAGTTGGAATGAGATAGGGGACAAAGTGCTTGTGCTAAACTATGGCAGGGGTCCCAAATGACGTACAGGGACAGTAGCAGGCAAGGAAGGAAACAGGCTACTGGTTGTACAACTGGACAATCGCCAAACCTGCCGGAGGCATGTAGACCAAGTAAAAAGTAGATTCACCAACAATACTGCAGGACGAGAGGCAGACTACAGTATGGAACTCACACCACACCTGGTCGACAGACAGAGGGAACAACCTGAGGAAAGGGCAGTCTCAACAGACAGCCCAGGCGAGATACCAGCAATCACACTGAAAGAAAAACAGGCACCAAGGCAAACAACTGAACCACAACTAAGACGCTCCACGCGAGAGCGTAGACCACCTGAGAGTCTGAATCTATAAAGACAATAAGACCTTGGGGGAGTTTGATGTCATGTATCTCACACTACTGTATATAACTGCATCTTACCATGCTATACATGACTGTAACTAGATATGACCTGTAACCACAAGCATACGTTACCACCAGAGGTGCACTTGCAGGAGACACTGCAGACCTGTTCCACACAGGTATATAAAGGCAGGTCTCAGGCAAGTGTGGCACTTGAGAGCTGTGAAATAAAGGTTCAGGTCCAGAGTGACCTTGACTTCAGCATGTGCCTCGTCTGAGTCTGTACTGCAGGGCCAGGACTTTACACTTACAAGCGAAAGCTCACCGGGTGGGAATATTTTCTGGAGCTGTCTCCTCATGCATGCTCAGGGGCGAGTTTGTTCTCCAGTGAAAGGTTATAAGATCATAAACATGTAAGGATTCGGAGCCGGAGTAGGCCTTTCGGCCCCTCGAGCCTGGTCCGCTATTCAAGAGGATCCTGTCAGTTCCTCGACAGCAAGTTTAAACATCAGGGGCGGAGCCAACAGGCGCCTGGCTGCAATCAGCGACAAAAAGGTGCATTTGGCAGAAGCCCGGCTCGGTCAATCGGTCGAGCATGAGAATCTTAATCTTGGATTCAGGGGTGCGAGCCCCACGGTAATTGTTTAAACATGTCCCCTTTTACACACTGTGCTTTAGGGATCTGATTCAAAATGTTCATTGCTGGTAACATCAACAGGAGACTGGGGAAACAGTGCAACTGACTTTAGAGCAAGGGTCTGGTTATTGTGAAACAGCAAAGGAAATATCAATTCTGGAAGAATGACATCGAAAAGAAATTTGACACCGACACCCAGAAAGAAGTGTTAAGTCAGAAGATTAAATGCTGCATTCCTCTGTGCAAAAAATTCCTTTCACAAACATTTCTCTGACCAAAACTGCAAAAATAAAAATGTTCCTTTCAAATTCATTAAACTCCCGAATTTCCGCTTCACCGGAATCTCCTGAATCAGATGCTTCTTGTTTTGCCGACTCAATCCATGTCCCTTTGCAATGTTCTGCTTCCACCCACACTATGAAATGTGCCACTAACTTATAGAATCATGGAATGGTTACAGCACGGAAGGCCATTCGGCCCGTCGAGCCCGTGCCGACTCTCAGCGAGTACCACTCCCCCGCTCTTTCCCCTGAGGCCTGCAATTGTTTTTCCTTCAGACACTTATCCAACTCCTGTTTGAAAGATAAGATTGAGTCTGCCTCCAGTACATTCCAGATCCTAACCACTCGCTGCTAAATAGCCAGCTCCTGTTCCTATGTGTAAAGTCTGGGAAACACTGGATCAATTCCTACCACACTCACAGCCTTCCTAAATATAGCACCCTCTTTCTATTCTCGTAAATGCAGCTCCTGAAGTATAGTCCAGCTGTGTAGGTTAAAGCTCTGGTTATGTTCCTAACATTACTTCAAATGCAGTGTTTCCGTAGTGTAGTGGTTGTCACATTTGCCGAACACGCGAAAAGTTCCTGATTCAAAATTGGGTGGAAACATTTTGAAAACTTGCTCAATTAAATATTGGAAAAAATGGATTGATTCATATTCGTGGTTCAATATTAACAAAACACAATGTCCCACAATCTTGTAAAATTTTCTGATATCACTGTACAGTTCTGTATACACTCAAACTCTACACTTGAACTGAATGCTCATAAAAGTATTGGAGTGGGAACTCACTGGATAACAGCACAGCTGGTAATGTTTGCGGAATATGTTTGTGCAGTCAAAACGCGCAATGACAAACTGGAACCGTGCAGCACCGAATCCTCAGGTAAAACACAGTTAAAAACTTTGCTTCTGGGTCGGCTTGAACCACCAACTTTTAGGTTAATAGCCCAACGCGCTAAACCATTGCGTCACAGAGACTGACGCAAGTGCACACTGCACGACATCCAAAATCAGGGTGTCAGTCAGTTTAACCTTCAGATTGCTCCTACCGGGATGGAACTTGTCCACTCTCAGTTGTACTTTTCCCAAATAAAGGGTGGACATTCAGTGTGGAAGTGTGGAAGCAGTCTGGTGCCGCACACTGCAGACACTTCCATGTCACTGCCAACCAGCTCTCCCACAACCAGTGTGATCTACCTTCCAGCCTTCCGGTGCCTTGTCTGTGACGAAGTATTCTGATTGTCCCGAAGACGGTATTCGGTTTTAATTCCTTTTCTGCTCCCGACTGCAGATATTCCTGTGAATAAACGCGAAGAAAGTGCTTACAGGGTCAGTTCGATTGACCGTTTCTTTGCTTGGTGAAATTTCAAAGATTGAAAGCGACGCACATCAACCCCAGAAAATGCTGGAAACACTCAGCAGGTCGGGCAGTATCTTTGGAGGTGGGAAAGTGGGAATAATCGATGGGTTTGTTTGCGGCTTTGATCTGCTGCTGGGAAGTGAGGCAGCGCTGCAGGATGCTTTTTTTCGAGGTGGAAGCAGAGATTTCCGTCGTGTAACGGTTATCACGTTCGCCACACATGTGAAATATCCTCGATTTGAGCACGGACAGAAACATTGTTTTGGAGAATATTTTTCTGTGGAATACAATTTTTAAAAGTAGCCCCAGGTTCCTTGTATCATGAGCGATGGACATTTTAACTCACTCTCCTAAAATACAGTGTGTGTAAAATCAGATAGGGGATAAAACTTCATCAATGATTAAAGTTTCTGAACTCATTAAAGTTCAGTTCTTGAAGTTTCCATCAATTCATTTCATAAACATAATTGAAATGTGTGAGAGAATTAATAATGTGCTTTAATCGTTACGGACCCCATTACTTTATGTTATAGACCCAGGTTACACACTCTCTTGCTTCTGAAAGAGTTGAGGTCCATGTGGGGGTGATCTGGGCACATCTTTCCCCACATTACAAGTGTGTCAGGAAACCAACCATCCAAAGCCCTTTCATTAACCACAGGGGTTCCCGCAATTGTCTGGTCTCAAAGCGGTTTTAGTCCTTGTCAATATCTCTTGTCCATTTCCCGATGTTTCCCGATTCTGTCGGTCTCCCTGGCTCTCTTCAATCTGTGTGTGGCCACCTACGGATTGGATTTCAATGAATACCTGTGTTTGTGTTTTCAATAACAACAGAAAATGTTTCTTATATATTTCTTATGTTCTCTCCAAATCCTCGATATCCTTCCTAAATTGTGGTGCCCAGAACTGTAAACAGGATCCAACTGAGGCCTAAGCAGGGATTTATAAAGCTTTGGTGTAAGTTCCTAACCAGTGTAATCTATTTCACGTTATAAAGCCAAGGGTCCTGTATTCTTTTTTAATAACCTTATCAACTTGTCTACCCACCTTCAAATATTGCTGTGTGTAAATCTCTCGGTCACTCTGTTTCTGCATCCCCTTTAGAACAACACCATTTAGTTGAAGTTTCCAAAGATCACCACCGTGTGTTTCCCAGACCTTACACAGAGGGACATAGGAACAGGAGGAGACCATTTAGCCCCTCGAACCTGTTCCACTATTCAGTGAGATCATGGCTGATCTGATCTTGGCCTCAGCTCCACTTCCCTGCCATCTCCGCCTAACCCTTGACTCCCATATCGTTCAAAGATCTGTCTACCTCCACCTTAAATATATTCAATGACCGAGCCTTCACAGATCTCAGGGGTAGAAATACAAAGATTCACGCCCCTCTGAGGGAAGAAATTCCTCCTCATCCCCAATTTAAATGGGCAACCCCTTATTCTGAAACTATGTCCCCTCGTTCTAGATTCCCCCACGAGGGGAAACATCCTCTCTGTATCTTCCCTGTCTAGCCCCCTCAGAATCTTACACCTTTCAAATATATCATCTCACACTCTGCTAATCTCCAATAGGTAGATCCCAACCTGTTCAACCATTCTTCATAAGACAACCTTGTGAACCTTCTGTGAAATGCCCCCAATGTAAGTTTATCCCTCCTGAAATCAGGAGAGCAAAACTGTACGCAGTACTCCAGGTGTGGTTTCACCTGTGCTCTGTACAGTTGTTGCAGGACTTCTGTACTTTTATATTCCATCCCCCTTGAAATAAAGGCCAACTTTCCATTTGCCTTCCTAATTACTTGCTGTATCTGCATGCTAACTTTTTGTGATCAGGAAGGCCAATGGTATCTTGGCCTTTATTGCAAAGGGGATGGAGTATAAAAGCAGGGAAGTCCTGCGACAGCTGTATAACGTATTGGTGAGGCCACACCTGGAATACTGCATGCAGTTTTGTTTTCCATATTTACGAAAGGCTATACTTGCTTTGGAGGCAGTTCAGAGAAGGTTCACTAGTTTGATTCTGGAGATGAGGGGGTTGATTTATAAGGAAAGGTTGAGTCGGTTGCGCCTCTACTCATTGGAATTCAGAAGAATGAGAGGTGATCTTATCGAAACGTGTAAGATTATGAGGGGGCTTGAGAAGGTGGATGCAGAGAGGATGTTTCCACTGATGGGGAGACTAGAACTAGAGGGCATGATCTTAGAATAAGGGGCCACCCATTTAAAACTGAGATGAGGAGAAATTTCTTCTCTCAGAGGGTTGTAAAACTGTGGAATTCCCTGCCTCAGTGAGCTGTGCAAGCTGGGACATTGAAAAAATTTAAGAGAGAAATTGACAGCTTTTTAAATGATATGGGGATAAGGGGTTATGGGGAGCGGGCAGTGAAATGGAGCTGAGTCCATGATCGGATAAGCCATGATCTTATTGAATGGCGGAGCAGGCTCGAGGGGCCGTATGGCCTACTCCTGCTCCTATTTCTTATGTTCTTCTGTAAAAGGACTCCCAGATCCCTCTGCTCCACAGCATTTTGTAACCTCTCCCCATTTAAGTAATTATTAGCTTTTTTTGTTTTACCGACCAACGTGGATAACCTCATATTTCCCACATTATACTGCAGCTGCCAATTTTTTGCTCACTCACTGACCCTATCTATATCGCTTTGCAGATTGTTTGCGTCCTCCTCACAACTTGCTTTCCCACCATATCTTTGTATCAGCAGCAAATTTGTCTACATTACAAACATGCAGAGCCCAGAACAAATAATTTTGCACCCTGGCGATGTTTTCCCATTGCCTTTGAAGGCGTATATCGCAGATTACCCAGAATGAAACCGTACATTTAAGATTTATACTATGAGGGAAAATTGCACCTTATTTTATTAGTTCGAGGTGTTTCATTAATTCATTTGACATGCTGTATTTGTTTGAGGTGCTGTGGAAAAATGGATCCTTACTCATTGCTGACTCTAAGTTAGAACAAATGAGTGTTCGACAGTAAAATGAGCACTGCACTTTAATTGAGAATTACATATCCAGAGTTATAGTAGGTAGCCGCATACCGCAGTGAAGTAGAGCAGACCCGAGAGACTCAGCTAACATTTGGAAAGTAATCACTGAATTAACACAGAAGAGTGCAAAACATTCATCAGAACAATATACAATCAATACAATGTGTCTGATTGTGTTTGAAGGAACACGGCCATTGGAGAGAGTGCATCATTTCCAATTACATTATATAATAAGTCTGATCAACATTTTCCAGTTTTGGGACGTTTAGCTTCAATTTCGGAATTTTGCATTTAAACATATTCTATGTCATGGGGGACTCAAATCAGCGGCCGTAATGTGTTTGTTCAAACAAGTGAAACTAATTTCAACTCTGTTGCATCTTGACTGTCCCAGTGGGGAGCCCACAGGATATAATTGAAAGGCTCCAGGAATATTTCAGAGTTTAATTCAGAGAGATTGCCTAAAGCATGAAGAGGCAGCATCGCTTTACACAGAAAATGCCTGATACGTCCTTACTACAGAGTATAAATACACATGAGGCCCATGCTTGAGAGAAGGTCAGTCTGTGACCTGTCCTTTATTCCTTCGCACTCAAGTGATGAAGGTGGGTGGAGCTTCCCCTTTTATACCTGAAGGTCCAAGTTAGGAGTATCTCCCACCTAGTGGTCAGTGTTCTCACGGTGTACAACTTAGCTCAGTTTATACATGGGTTACAATGCTGGTTGAATAGATGACATCACCTCCTACCCCAAAGTCTTATTGGGATCACAGGTTGAGTCTCTCTAGTGGTTTACGCTCCCTTGTAGAGCGCCTGAGTTGGGGCTCCAGTTGTAGGGCGCTGGCCTGAGCGTCTGCTGTTTGCAGTGCTCAGGCCTGTCCGGACTGCCCACAGTGACTGGGCTCTCCTCCCTTTGGTTCCGGTGTTCGGTCACCTGTGGTGGAGTGAACTCTATATCGTTCTCTTCCTCTGCTTCTTCTATGGGGTTGCTGAACCTCCTTTTTGTTTGATCCACATGTTTGCGGCAGATTTGTCCATTGGTAAGTTTAACTACCAGAAACTTATTTCCCTCTTTGGCAACCACAGTGCCTGCGAGCCATTTGGGCCCTGCAGCGTAGTTGAGGACAAAAACAGGGTCATTTACATCAATACATCATGCCCTCGCATTCCTGCCATGGTAGTAATATTGTGACTGGCGCCTGCTCTCGACAATTTCTTTCATGGTGGGGTGTATAAGGGATAATCGGGTTTTGAGCGTCCTTTTCATTAGTAGCTCTGCGGGTGGAACCCCTGTGAGCGAGTGTGGTCGGGATCTATAGGCCAACAGGAGGCGTGACAAGCAGATTTGTAGGGAACCCCCTTGGAATCTGAGCATCCCCTGTTTGATTATCTGCACTGCTCGTTCTGCCTGGCTGTTTGAGGCTGGCTTGAACGGTGCCGTTCTAACATGGTTAATTTCATTGTCTCCCATGAAGTCCTGGAATTCAGTGCTTGTGAAGCACGGGCCATTGTCACTGACCAAGATGTCCGCTAGAATGTGGGCGGCGAACATTGCCCGTAGACTTTCTACCGTGGCAGAAGATGTGCTTGAATTTAAAATGTCACACGCGATCCATTTGGAGTAGGCGTCTACTACAACCAAAAACATTTTCCCCATGAAAGGACCTGCGTAGTCCACATGAATGCGTGACCAAGGCTTGGCCAGGGGCTAAGGGGGGCTTCCCTGGGCGCATGGCCCAGCTGGGCACATGTGTTGCACCTGCGAACACAAAGTTCCAGATCTGCGTCTATCCCTGGCCACCAAACGTGTGACCTGGCAATTGCCTTCATCGTGACAATGCCCGGGTGCCCATTGTCGAGTTCTCTGATGAACACCTCTCTGCCCATCTGGGGCATGACTACGCGGTTTCCCCACAGTAGGCAATCGGCTTGAATCGAGAATTCATCCCTGCCCCTGTGAAATGGTTTAAATTCCTCAGGGCATGCCCTGTACGTGGCTGCCCAGTCCCCATTCAGGACACATTTCTTGACTAGAGACAATAGCGGGTCTCTATTTGTCCAGACTTTAATCTGACGGGCTGTCACTGGTGAGCCTTCGCTTCCGAAAGCTTCAACAGCCATGACCATCTCAGCGGCATGCTCGGTAGCCCCCTCAGTGGTGGCTAGTGGGAGCCTGCTGAGTGCATCGGCGCAGTTTTCAGTGCCCGGTGTGTGCCGAATTGCGTAGTCATAGGCAGCTAACGTGAGTGCCCACCTCTGTATGCGGGCCGATGCGTTTGCATTTATGGCCTTGTTTTCGGCCAAAAGGAACGTTAGGGGTTTGTGATCTGTCTCCAGCTCAAATTTCCTGCCAAACAGTTACTGGTGCATTTTCTTTACCACATATACACATGCGAGCGCCTCCTTTTCTACCATCCTGTAGCCCCTTTCTGCCTGGGACAGACTTCTGGAGGCATAAGCTACCGGCTGTAACTGACCCTTGGCATTGACATGCTGCAACACACACCCGACAGCATAGAACGACAGATCGCACGTTAACACAAGTTTCTTACGTGGGTCATATAGCGTTAACAGATTGTTGGAACATAACAAATTGCGTGCTCTATTAAAAGCCCTTTCCTGGCTGTCCCCCCAGACCCAGTCACGACCTTTGCATAGGAGCACGTGCAGCGGCTCCAGCAGCGTGCTCAATTTGGGAAGAAAGTTGCCAAAATAATTCAGGAGCCCCAGGAACGAACGCAGTTCCGTCGTGTTACGGGGTCTGGGTGCTCTCTGGATCGCTTCCATCTTGGATGCAGTTGGGCTGATCTCGTCTGCTGCTACCCTCATCCCCAGGAATTCTACCTCTGGAGCTCGGAAGACGCACTTCGCAGTTTTCAGGTGCAGACCTACCCGGTCCAGTCTGCGTAGCACATCCTCCAGGTTGTGGAGGTGTTATTCAGTATCGTAACACGTAATGAGGATATCGTCCTGAAAAACCACCGTCCCTGGAATCGACTTGAGGAGGTTTTCCATATTTCGTTGGAAGACCGCGGAGACCGAGCGAATCCCGAACGGACATCTGTTGTACTCAAACAACCACTAGTGTATCGTGATGGTGGTCAGCTTCTTCGACTCACTCGCCAGCTCCTAGATCAGGTAAGCTGAGGTCAGGTCCAATTTTGAAAAAAGTTTGCCACCGGATAGCGTCGCAAAGAGGTCCTCCGCTCTCGGTAGTGGGTACTGGTCTTGGAGTGACACCCGATTTATGGTGGCCTTGTAATCGCCACATATCCTGACTGACCCATCCGCCTTGAGCACTGGCACAATCGGGCTCGCCCAGTCACTGAATTCGACTGGCGAGATGATGCCTTCCCTCAGGAGGATGTCCAATTACCTTCTATCCTTTCCCGCGTCACGTGCGGCGCCGCTCTGGCCTTGTGTTGTACTGGCCTGGCGTCCGGGTTTATGTGAATCATTACCTTGGCCCCCATGAAAGTGCCAATGCCGGGTTGAAATAATGAGTCAAATTTGTCCAGGACCTGTGAGCATGATACTCGCTCCACAGAGGAAATTGCATTGACATCACCCCATTTCCAGTTCATGACAGCAAGCCAACTCCTCCCCAGTAGTGCGGGACCGTCCCATGGGACAATCCAGAATGGCAACCTGTTCTCTGAATCTTTGTGGGTCACGACGACCGTGGCGCTGGTGTAAGTTCGTAGCTGTGCGTCAAACGGCGATAGTTTTGGCCTCCTGGCATTGGATGCCCACAACTTTTTGAACTGTTTAATACCCATCAGGGACTGGCTGGCACTTGTGTCTAACTCCATTGATAATGGGATGCCATTGAGGAGCACTTTCATCAATATTGGTGGCGTCCTGGTGTATGAACTGTATACGTGCTCCACATGAACTCGCTGAAAATCAGCTTCCAGCGATTTCCCCCAGTGTCCATTTCTGCAATTTCTGCAGGCATTTTGCTCATCTCTGCAAACTCCGGCTGAATGTCTGCCTCCACGCCTCCAGCATGAGTTACGGTTTGAAACAAAAGGTCCCTTGCCAGTCGATCGTCCCTGACTGCCCCTGTTATTGTTCTTGAGTGCACCATTAACAGGTGTTGATGGCCCCATTACTGGCCGTATTGTCCCTTGCAATGGCGTGAATCATTGTTTAGCTTGCCATTGTCTCTGTCGAACTCCCCCTCTGGGTTCGACTACATGTTGGGGCATGCCTGACTGCCCTTGTCTGCCTGGAGAACTGTGTGCTGCTTTAACAATGTTGAATCTCTGTCCCAACCATTCCTTAACACAGTACCTCTCGTCTGTTCTGCTAGTGGCCATGCTCGCGTGGTTTAAATCCCAGTTTCTTGTCGCCATTGATAGGTCCTTACTTCACAGTATAAATGCACACAAGGCCTATGCTTGAGAGAAGGTCAGTCTGTGACCTGTCCTTTATTCCATAGCACTCAAGTGCTGAAGGTGGGTGGAGCTTCCCCTTTTATACCTGAAGGTCCAGGTTAGGAGTGTCTCCCACCTAGTGGTCAGTGTTCTCACGGTGTACAACTTCGGTCAGTTTATACATGGATTACAATGCTGGTTGAATACATGACAATGCCTACGACATTTTCCATCATTGATAAAATATTCTACGTGATCCTTGCAGTCACTGTTCTTCCTGGTCAGTGAATATAGTCATTGACGTTGTGAAACTCTGTGTGTGATGCATATTTGGCCTTGTTCTGTATCTGACAATGTAGTGATGACCATTAAATGATAGGGGCAGTGACATAATTTCAAAAAATCGTAAGTCCACATTAGCCAAATTCCCACTGCTCATTTATGCCGTTCCTTTAACAGAAACCGTAACTCTGTACTCTGCAGACATGCAAATGATGAAGTTATTGCTGTTGTTGGAACACTTTGTATACTTGCACCTGCCCTCGGCACTAAAAGCTCTCTTTCTTACTGGGAATCGCTGTCACAATAGAGTTGTGAGAGCTGAGAGGCACTGGGCAGACTGCAATATCTGACCGGACTGAATCTGTATTACTGGGACTATCTGTCATTGTACAACTGTATTGAGTGTCGTTCATTGACTGGGGTCGAACATCTGACCATAGTGGCCATGTAATTACTGGAATTCTTTGAGGATACAACGAGCATGGTGGATAGAGGTGTACCGATGGATGTGGTGTATTTAGATTTCCAAAAGGCATTCGATAACGTGCCACACAAAAGGTTACTGCAGAAGATAAAGGTACGCGGAGTCAGAGGAAATGTATTAGCATGGATAGAGAATTGGCTGGCGAACAGAAAGCAGAGAGTCAGGATAAATGGGTCCTTTTCCGGTTGGAAATCAGTGGTTAGTGGTGTGCCACAGGGATCAGTGCTGGGACCACAACTGTTTACAATATACATAGATGACCTAGAAGAGGGGACAGAGTGTAGTGAAACAAAATTTGCAGATGACACTAAGATTAGTGGGAAAGCGGGTTGTGTAGAGGACTCAGAGAGGCTGCAAGGAGATTTGGATAGGTTAAGCGAATGGGCTAAGGTTTGGCAGATGGAATACAATGTCGGAAAGTGTGAGGTCATCCACCCTGGGGAAAAAAAAACAGTAAAAGGGAATATTATTTGAATGGGGAGAAATTACAACATGCTGTGGTGCAGAGGGACCTGGGGGTCCTTGTGCATGAATCCCAAAAGGTTAGTTTGCAGGTGCAGCAGGTAATCAGGAAGGCGAATGGAATGTTGGCCTTCATTGCGAGAGGGATGGAGTACAAAAGCAGGGAGGTCTTGCTGCAACTGTATAAGGTATTAGGAAGGCCGCACCTGGAGCACTGCGTGCAGTGTTGGTCACCTTACTTAAGGAGGGATATACTAGCTTTGGAAGGGGTACAGAGACGATTCACTCGGCTGATTCCAGAAATGAGGGGGTTACCTTATGATGATAGATTGAGTAGACTGGGTCTTTACTCCTTGGCGTTCAGAAGGATGAGGGGTTATCTTATAGAAACATTTAAAATCATGAAAGGGATAGACAAGATAGAGGCAGAGAGGTTGTTTCCATTGGTGGGGGAGACTAGAACTAGGGGGCACGGCCTCAAAATAAGAAGGAGCCAATTTAAAACCAAGTTGAGAAAGAATTTCTTCTCCCAGAGGGTTGTGAATCTGTGGAATTCTCTGCCCAAGGAAGCAATTGAGGCTAGCTCATTGAATGTTTTCAAGTTAAAGATAGATGGATTTTTAACCAATAAGGGAATTAAGGGTTACGGGGAGAGGGCGGGTAAGTGGAGCTGAGTCCACGACCAGATCAGCCATGATCTTATTGAATGGCGGAGCAGGCTCGAGGGGCTAGATGGCCTACTACTGTTCCTAATTCTTATGTTCTTATGTTCTTATGTTCTTATAACACGGCGATGAGAATTGTACAGTGTACTGCAAGTGTGGTCCAAAGAAAGTTTGATACCAGTTCAACAGAACCTCACTACTTTTCAACACTATCCGACTTGAATTAACCCTTGGTGCTCCATTTTCTTTTTATGGATGTATAACCCGCATCACGACCTTTACTGTTTATTTGTATTTCAACTCTGAGATCCCTTTGCTCCTTGACCTCACTTAGATTCTTATTCTCACGTAGTATTTGACCTTATCTTTCTTACCAAAGTACATGACCTCACTCTGTCTGTGTTGGATTGAATTTGCCAATTCAATGTCCAGTCTACAAGATTATTAATGTATTGTTGTAGTTTGTTGCAGTCCTCCTCAATAATGTCTATCAGCCCCACCCCAATTTGGCCTCATCTGAAAGTGTAGAAATTGTTTTTTTGATTCCAAAGTCTAAATGGACAATTTAAATTGTGAACAGCATTGGTCCCACACTGATCCTCATGGGAGCCCACTTTACATCTTCTGCACTCAGAATAACAGTCCTATACTTCTGCTTTCTCTCTTGGGGTCAGCTCGCTATACATTCCACGACTTGTCCCCTAACACCGCAAGCTCTGACCTTATTCATTATCCTAATATGTGGTACCTCATCAAAGACTTTTTGGAAATTTAAGTATATTATATCGACCACATTACCCTGGTCTACTCTCCCTGTTACTTCTTCAATGAAATCAAAGAAGTTGGTCAAGCAAGACTTTTGCTTTTGAATCCACGCTGATTATACATAATTATATTTTTGGTTTATAGATATTCTTCTATTCTCTACTTTAGTAGGGATTCCATTATTTTCCTACCACCGAAGTTCCACTGACTGGTCTATAGTTCCCCGGACATGTTCTATCTTCCATCTCAAATATAAGTATTACGTTAGCTATCCGCCATTCCTCTGACACTGAACATTTTTCAAACTAATCATTAAATATTTGTAATAGTGCTCCTGCTATCTCTTCGCTGAATTATTTTAAAGTGTATGGATGTAATCCATCCAGACCAGGGGTTCAATCCTCCTTTCATTTGGTTCGTTCATTTAATATTTCTCCTCTTTACTTATTGCAGTTATATAATTTCCCATACATTATTCCACCGTCATGTCCATCTGCCCTGTGTCCCTGGTAAATACACAGGCAAAGTAATTATTTCATATTTTATGTAATTTTTCCATCGCTTCATGTGATTTAATATTGTTCATCGATTTGTGGCCCTATTCCCATCCGACATTCTTTTTTAAATGAATGTGCCTGTAGAAAGTTAGATGAGCGATTATTTTATCAGCCATCTAATAGTGGGAAGGATAAAGAGGTGTAAATTTAGGTAAAATGCAGAAAGATTCAAGATCTGTCGTGATAATGTGGGACTTCAACGTAAACTGGGAAAATAACCATGCAAAGGGAAAATGCAGGGGAGGATTTCCTGAAATCTGTATTCGAACTTTCTCCATCAGTATGTTTCCAGCACGATGGGGAAGAAAGCAGTTCTGGATCTCGGAAATGGATTAAGTAGAGCATGTTTCTGTGGAGGAGCATTGAGGAAACAGTGATCACAATATCATTAGGTTTAGAGTAGTTATGGAAAAGGAGAAGGTATAATCATGTGTGAAAATACCCAACTGTAGGAGGACTAATTTTTTGAGTTGAAAAGGATCCGGCCCAGGTAGATTGAAACCAAAGATTTCTCAGTAAAACAGTAAATGCACATTGGGAGACATTCAAAAAGGAGATAGATCGGGTAATGACTAGACACGTTCTCATGCAGGGTGCAGAAATAGCATGATAGCTAGCTACAGCTCGGTGGATGAATGAAGATCAACTAAAACACAAAAACGGAAGCTTGTGATAAACTTCAGGCTCATATTTCAGTAGAGAACCAAGCAGAATACAGAATGTACAGAGAAGGAGTTTCAAAGGAGGAGGAAGTAGAATCAGCAGAAAAACAGGATATTCGCCCATAGTACTTATCTGAGGAAGGACACACTTGCCTTGGAGGTGGTGCAACAGAGGTTCAACAGATTGATTCCTGGGATGAGAGGGCTGTCCTATGATGAGAGATTGTGTAGAATATGCCAATTCTCTCTGGGGTTTCGAAGAATGTTGCTTTCACAGGAAAACATCATTAATGAACGCATTTTCTTCTTTTGCACAATGAAAGAAATGCGAACTGAGGGAGAGCTGATAATTTAATCATCTGTTCTGTGCTCTGCATAAGAACACAAGAACCAGGAGCAGGAGTCAGCCATTTGGCCCTTCGAGCCTGCCTTCTTTTGCACTGAAACAAATTATAACCGTGAGTTTAAATTAGCAGTGCGGGATATTTATCGGGCACCTTTCAATGCTTCACAAAACCATTCCTTTCGCTACAGCCACCCGGGATCGTTTCCCGGTTTGGGAAGTAACTTTGATATCACCGTTTGTAATTGAAGTGGAGTAATTTTATTATGTTAGATGGATGCCCCAAAGCACTTCAGAGTGGTGTCAAAACAAATGAGTTTGCAATTAAAAACACTGAATGTCAGGAGTGGGATTTTAACCCACGCCTCCCGTGGAGACTGCGACCTGAACGCAGCACCTTAGACCGCTCGGCCATCCTGACTGTTCGATGCTTCAGTTACAAGTTATTACTCGTGAAAGTTTCAGACCAGGCGCTTGTTCAGTGTTGCTGGAAGGGCCAGTGTTCGGGATATCCTCTCCCCCGGGGTTTTCCTGAGCCTGTGCTCGGTGCACGGGGAGGTTTGGCCCGGGTCTGAGGTAGCTTGCATCCCAGGGATGAACAATAACCCTCTGAGCTCTGGCACTGGGGAAGGGCGAATAATTAATGAGCCGTTTGTGGGTTTCAAATGCAACTTAGATCTGATGGAAGAAACCGATAGTGTTGTTTCACAGAATGAAAGAATTGCAAACAGGGACAATCGAAATTTCAATAACTGAACTTTAATAATTAGTGAAACTTTAACCCTTGATGAAGTTTTATCCCCAATCTGATTTTACACACTCTGTATTTGAGTAGATTAGTTTTAAAATGTTCATTGCTCATGCGACAATGTACCCTTAATTGCTTTTGTTCAATTTAATTGCAGATAAATTTTGCTTCACAAATAATGTTTCCGCCCAGGCTCGCAACAGAGACCTTTCGCGTGTGAGGCAAACATGGTAACCGCTACACTGCGGAAACTGCTGCTTAGCTCAGTGCCCAGAGAGAAGTGTTCAGCCACAAGCTGAAATGCTCAATCCCTCTCTCTGCAAAAAGTTCCTTTCACAAACATTTCTCTGACCGGAACTGCACCAAACAACAATGTTCTCCTTTCAAAGTAATTAAACTCCCCAATTTCCACATCTACAATTTTATGGACAAGGACTGAAAGTGCTTTGCGATCAGAAAATTGCCGGAAACCCCTGTAGTTAATGAGAGGGCTTTTGATGGTTGATTTCCGTACACACCTTGTGTTATGTATTTAACCCTTGGCGATCTGTATCACACCACCACCAGAGGGCCGACCTGTTGGAGTCCCAAGGAATTCCAGCATCCATTGGGAGCATGGTATATAAGCACTCTGGAGCCTTATTAAAGGAGCTAATGTCACACTTACTCATTGTTCACAGTACTCAGTTTCATTCTTTATTATGAGCGTATCAATTGGCGACGAGACAATGAACAGCCACGCGAAAATGCAAGTAACAGTTGGTATAACTTGATAACAGCACAGCTGGCAATGGTTGCGGAATATATTCGTGCAGCCAAAACGCACAATGACAACCTGGAACTGCACGGCACCGAATCCTCAGGGAAAAACAATGAAAGGCTTTGTCCCTGAATGGGCTACGATCCACCAACCTTGCAGTTAAAAGCTGAACGCACTGATCCATTGCACCACAGAGACTGACAGATGCACATATTGCAAGACATCCCTGTGATATCTTCACAGAGCACAGCACACACAGCTTCCTAACATGCAGGCTGCTCTCTCGGAACTCTCCGGAAAGAGCCTGTTCTGTTTAATGATTAACTGTACAGTTGCAGTACACAATACGTCCACATCCACAGTGTGGAGCTACAAGCATTACATGCTTTCAGACATTAAAATCCCAAACAAGGGTGTCAGTCAGTTAAAGCTTCAGATTGATCTGACCGGGATGGAACTTGTTCACTCTCAGTTGTACTTTTCCCAAATAAAGGGTGGGACATTCATTGTGGATCTGTGGAAGCAGTCTGGTCCCGCACACTGCAGAAACTTCAATGTCACCACCAACCAGCTCTCCCACAACCGGTGTGATCTACCTTCCAGCCTTCCGGTGCCTTGTCTGTGACGAAGTATTCTGACTGTCCCGAAGCCGGTATCCTTTGTCATCAATCGGGTTTTAAGTTGTTTCGGTAATTTTTACCAGCTGGACAGTCGAGGCACAAATTGTAGAGTGGAAAACTTGCGTGGTCCCCGGTTTTCTAGTGGTTGATTTTCCTGGTTGTGTCCGTCGGTCGCGGTGGTCCGGTTGATGCCTGTTACCAAGTCAGTTGGTATTCATGTTCCACTGATTGTTTTTTTGAAGTTCTTTTCTCCGATGTCGTGATGTCTCTTCCTGTGTTTTCTGGCCGTGTGCTCTCGATCTTGATCTTGTTGTTCCAAAGTAATGGTCAGAAAAATAGATTGCTCTTGGCACGATAGGCTCCCAGTTATACTCTGAGAGGCTGCTTAATCTTCGTGCCAATTCTAATGTTTCTTTTGTTTAAGTTTTGCTGCCGATTGATTTTAAGTGGTCTTCTTTGTATAAGTGTTGGCAGACTAGCTAACTGAGACTTGATTAAATGTTTTAATCTGGTGTTGATAGACTTTGGGATGGTGATACTCCTTCTTTATGAACTGATGAACTCTTGTCCATTGTAATAGCACTGCTTTGGCTTCGGGAAGTCTGGGCTGAGCCAGATATTTCCATACATGTTGAAAAGGTGTTGGAATATGGATGTGATATTTGGGTCCTGTGGGTGGGGTGGATAATGTTTCTTCCGTGGTCGATTGTTTAAATGCTAATGTTTTCTGGGAGCCTGACTACGGTTAAACAGCTCCCCAAGACAAACTGATTAGCTACAATATCCAAACTCTAAATCCCACCCTTCTGTCACTGCAGCTTTTCCCCACAGGCCCAAACATGCCTTTTAAAATCCCAAACTTGGTTAAGAATTGTAGATTTCCTCCATATGCTTTTTAGAATCCCAAACTTTATGTTTAATAGTCCTAAATCGAATTTCTTTTTCAGTGAGTCCAAACACTGGGGGGTTTCCATGAATTTTGGAATCTACATTGGCAGACCCTTGGAATCGAGGAAGACTTGCTTCCACTCCTAAAGTGAGTTCTTTGGTGGCTGAACAGTCCTATACGAGAGCCACAGACCCTATCACAGGTGGGACAGATAGTCGTTGAGGGAAGGGATGGGTGGGACAGGTTCTGCTGTCTACACTTGATTTCTGCATGCACTCGGCGATGAGACTCGAGGTGCTCAGCGCCCTCTCGGATGCACTTTCTCCACTTAGGGTGGTCTTGGGTCAGGGACTCCTGGGTGTCAGTGGGGATGTTGCACATTATCAGGGAGGCTTTGAGTGTGTCCTTGTAGAGTTTCTGCTGCCCACTTTGGCTCGTTTGCCATGAAGGAGTTCCGAGTGGAGTACTTGCTTTGGGAGTCTCGTTTCTGGCATGCGAACTATGTGGCCTGCCCAGCGGAGCTGATCGAGTGTGGTCAGTGCTTCAAAGCTGGGGATGTTAGCCTGAATAAGGCTGTTGATGTTGGTGCATCTGTCCTCCCAGGGGATTTGTAGGATCTTGCGGAGACATCGTTGGTGATATTTCTTCAGCAACTTGAGGTGTCGACTGTACATGGTCCATGTCTCTGAGCCTTACAGGAGGGCAGGTATTACTACAGCCCTGTAGACCATGAGCCTGGTGGCAGTTTTGAGGGCCTGGTCTTCAAACACTCTTTTCCTCAGGCGGCCGAAGGCTGCACTGGCGCATGGAGGCCGTGTTGAATCTCGTCATCGATGCCGGCTCTTGTTGATAGGAGGCTCCCGAGATATGGGAAGTGGTCCATGGTGTCCAGGGCCGCGCCGTGGATCTTGATGACTGGGGGGTAGTGCTCTGCGGTGAGGACAGGCTGGTGGAGGACCTTTGTCTAACGGATGTTTAGCGTAAGGCCCATTATTTCATACGCCTCAGTAAATACGTCGACTATGTCCTGGAATTCAGCCTCTGTATGTGCGCGGACGCAGGCCTTGGTGAGGCCTCACCTGGAATATTGTGTACAGTTTTGGTCTCCGAATCTGAGGAAGGACATTCTTGCTATTGAGGGAGTGCAGCGAAGGTTCACCAGGCTGATTCCCGGGAGGGCAGGACTGACATGTAATGAAAGACTGGATCAACTAGACTTTTCGTCACAGGAATTTAGAAGAATGAGAAGGGATCGCAGAGAAACATATACAGGTCTGATGGGATTGGACAGGTTAGAGGCAGGAAGGATGTTCCCGATGTTGGGGAAGTCCAGAACCAGGGGTCACAGACTAAGGACAAGGGGTAAGCCATTTAGGACCGAGATGAGGAGAAACTTTTTCACTCAGAGAATTCTGAACCTGTGGAATTTTCTACCACAGAAAGTTGTTGAGGCCAATTCGTTAGATATATTCAAAAGGGAGTTAAATGTGACCATTACGGCTAAAGGTATCAAGGGTATGGAGAGAAAGCAGGAAAGGGGTACTGAGGTGAATGATCAGTCATGATCATATTGAATGGTGGTGCAGGCTCGAAGTGCCGAATGGCCTACTCCTGCACCTGTTTTCTTTGTTTTTATGTTTCTATGTTTCTATGCAAAGCACAGAAAAAAATAGTTGAAGTATCGACTCTGCCTCAGTTAGCATTTCTTTCATTCTGCAAAAGAAGGTGACGGGTTAATTAATGATGCAATCCCGTGAAAGCAACACAAAAGTTGAACAAAAAAAAATACGGTGACTGGCAGGTGAGCGCTGCTTCTGACACCTGGTGGGAATGGGCGGGGATTTTAAAGCCCCTTGTATTGTGAAACCTTCATATAGTCAAACATTTCCGATGTGCTGTATCGACCTCGTGGCGTAACGGTAGTGCGTCTGACCCCAGATCACGTCGAGGTCACTGTTCTTCAGGGTAATTCGGGAATTAAAATTTTCTTTGCTGTTTGGCAATAACCAGACCCTTGCTCCAAGGTCTGTCTCACTGTTTCCCCGGTTTCAGGCAGAGATAGACCTGCTGCCCTCATTTATTTCATGTGACAGGACACAAAAGTTCAAAGTAAACCTGTAGTTGGCCACATATTGCCCTAAATAATCAGGATGGCCGAGCGGTCCAAGGTTCAGTGTTTAGGTCGCAGTCTCCTCTGGAGGTGTGGGTTCACCTCACACTTCTGACACTTCCTGTTTTTAATCATTAAGTGAAACTCATTGTTTGACACCACGACCAACGCCTAAAAAGTGGGATTTTGCAGTCCACCTGCTCGCTTAACACTTCCGTCTGACCTGGTGCTGAAAGTGGAGATGTTTCCGCAGTGTAGCGGTTAACATGTTCGCCTCACATGTGAAAGCTCACCAGGCGGGATTATTTTCTGGAACTTTCTCCTCATGCATGCTCAGGGGCGAGTTTGTTCTCCTGTGAAATGTCATAAGATCATAAGCATGTGAGGATCAGGGGCCGGAGTAGGCCATTCGGCCCCTCGAGCCTGGTCCACCATTCAAGAAGATCCTGGCAGTTCCTCGACAGCAAGTTTAAACATCTGGGGCGAAGCTGTAATCAACGACAAAAAGGTGCATTTTGCAGAAGCCCAGCTAAATCAGTCAGTAGATCATGAGATTCTAAATCTCAGGGTCAGAGGTGCGAGCCCACGTTTGGTGATTATTTTTCATCGAATTATATAATCAGAAGTTTACAGCACGGAAGGAGGCCATTTCGGCCCATCGTGACCGTGCCGGCCAATAACAGGCTCTCCAGCCTAATCCCACTTTCCAGCTCTCGGTCTATAACCCTGCAGGTTACGACACTTCAGGTGCACATCCAATCACTTTTTAAATGTGGTGAGAGTTTCTGCCTCTCCCACCCTTTCAGGCAGTGAGTTCCAGACCTCCATAACCATCTGCGTGAAGAAATTTCCCCTCAAATCCCCGCTACACTTTCTACCAATGACTCAAAATTTATGCCCCATGGTTGTTGACCCCTCTGCTAAGGGAAATGGGCCCATTCTGTCCACTATATCAATGCCCCTCATAATTGTATACACTTCAATGATGCCTCCCCTCAGCCCACTTTGTTCCAAGAAAAACAACCCCAGTCTATCCAATCTGTCCTCATAGCTAAGATTCTCCACTCCCGATAACATCCTCGAAATCTCCTCTGTAAGTCTCCAGTGCAATCACAGTCTTCTTCCTGTAAAGTGGTGACGAGAACTGCACGCAGTACTCCAGCTGTGGCCTAACCAGTGTTTTATATTCAAGCATAATCCACCTGCTCTCTTATTCTAGGCCTCGGCTAATAAAGGCCAGCATTCTGTATGCCTTCTTTACCAGCTAATCCACCTTGCCTGCTACCTTAAGGGATCTGTGGACATGCACTCCCAGGTCGCTTTGTTCCTCTACAATTCTCAATGTCCTACCATTTAATGTTTAATCTCTTTCTATTGTGTCTGTAAGCACTCAAGTAATGACTCCATGAGGCAAGGTATTGTACTTGAACTGTGGTGACCTGAGTCCATTTATTGCAGCTCCTGAGTGAGGGGACAATATGGTGAGCTCCGTTTTATACCTAGTTACCTGTCGTGTGCCGGCGACCACAAGATCTCCACCAGTTGCACCCTCTGGTGGTACAGGCATCGTATATACAGTGTGAAGATACATCCAGTAGTCTTATGTAACTGTACATTGTGTGTACAGGGAGTATACTTATATTAAACAGACACAACATCACTCTCCCCAATGTCTTGTGCCACTGGCCTTTGCATTGTGTGCTCTGGCCCGAGACTTGAATGCCCAAAGCCCTTGCACCTTGTCGATGCTTTGGCTTGGTTCTCACCCTGTGGACCCCCAAGTCCTTATTACCACGACATTGGGAAATGTTCAGCAGTGGATAGTTGGAGGTTGCAGTGGGGGTTGAGTGGGTTCTGGGTGCGATCCATGTGTGTCCATGGCTACGTACATCCATTCACCCCACTGCACCCTCCCCCCCCATACATAGACCATGTGTGTGGCTCAACACCTGCATGTGCAGACCTGTACAGACAGAAAGAACAAAAAAACATCGGATTAGTTACATCACTGTTTGGGTTCTACAGTAGTGGAACAAGTACATTTTACAGTTAAGGTACATACTTGGTATCACAGTCTTGCCCCTGGGTTGTGTAGGTGCAGGTGGGTGAGGACACTAGTTCCAGAGTAACCAGACTGTGTCCAGGTTGTCTGATGGTGGCGCTGTGTCCCCTGCCAGCTGGGTGGGCTCAGATCGCTCACCTGGCTGAGTCTCAGAGCCTTTGCCGTTGCCTAGTGATGGGCAGAGCCACAGGAGTGTGTGGCCTCCCTGTCCTCCTTTGAGGGCTGCGGTGTCTCCCTGCTGCTCTTCAGCGATAGTGGGAGCCTGGTCATCCCAGGTCCCGTTGGGAGGGCAGGAGGGTGATATCCGCTCGCTCCCAGTACTGGCTCTGGTGGCCAGAGAGTTAGAGCCGGTCGGGGGCAGGGTACCGGTCGTGGTGCCTTTGCCGTCCGCTGATCACTGGCCCTGCAGCTGGTATGCTCCCTCTGTGTGTGGCCACACTTCCTGGGGTATCACATTGGTCCCGGAGGGGCAGGCTACATGATCGCGGGACCTGGGTGCTGACGGGAGGTTGCCCTTGGTTTTGTCGGCATGCTTGTAAATCCCAGCATCGCACGTCATCACTTCGTTTACTCTCACAATACATTGGTTCTGACCGCAATTGCCCGACTTATCATGATTCGTTACATTTACAAACTTGAAATTGTCAGTTACGTCTTTTACATTTGTATCACCATCATCGCTGTATAAAGAGTGGAACTGTCCCTTTAATTGTGATGGGTTGCCGGTCTCCTTTAAGAGGGTCTTTCAAACTTTACCCCAATCCTGTTCGCCGTTCGGCATCACGTGTTGCTCCCTTGTGGTCTGGCTGCCGCCATCTTGACTTCAGGCCCTTCATCTCGTGGTCCAGACGCCATCTTCTTTCTCTCCATGAGGTAGGCTGCGGTGATCCTTTTCTCCCCAGGCTCTGCCACGGAAGACAGGAAGTTATCTTCTGCGCGAATTTTCTTCTCCGGAGTCCTGCCACTGGAGCCTGGAAGGTGAGGTCTGGTTGTTTGGGCTGGATCATCTCGCCGTTGGGTTGAGCGGTCTGTGTCGTCGCCTCACAGTCGAGTTGGGCGGTTGGTTTTTCAGGTGTTGTGCTAGATCCAACTTCGGGGCCATGGGGGATGTCGATCGCTGGAGGTTGGAGCTATTCCCAGCTCCAAGTGATCTTTTTCATCCATCTTCTTCCTAATAGCTTTGGACCATCCCCAGCAACGATCCACAAATGTAACCTGTGCATCTCGCCGCGATGGGACACCTGGACATCCACGCTGCCAACGACTGCGATGTATCGTTTGTGTCGGTGAGCAGTTTCACTTCGATCGGGATCATTTTAGGTCGTTCGATTGGATTGTCCCAGAGTTTCTCAAAGGCTGCCTGATTCATCAGTGACTGGCTCGCCTCTGTGTCCATCTCCATCGTGACTGGAACATAGTTGACTTCAACTTCCATTTTCACCGGGGAACTCTCGGTGGTCCAGGTAAACACTCCGTACACCTCATCGTCGATGGACTCCGGATGATCAGCCAACTCTTCATCGACTCGGTGAGTATGATTTCTCTTGCATATTCGCTGGAGGTGGCCCTTCATGTTACAGCCTTTGCAAGTATAGTCTTTATAGCGGCACTGGTGGGCCCTGTGATATCCTCCACAGCGCCAGCATGAGGTTGGCCGGTTGGCCACATGTGGCGGAATCAGGATTGTGGGACTCGGGGTTCTGTTCTCTCTTCCCTGAGAGAGACTGCTAGCAGCAGCCCTGCCTCTAAAAGGCACCTTTCGGTTCACAGTACTTGCCGGGTTAGAGTCCTGGGGGTGAGACATCCACTTGGAATCGCAGGCCGAGATCATGAACGCCTGGCTCACGTTAATTGCCTTCTGCAGGGTGACCATGGTGTCCGCAGAGAGAAGCCTGTGGAGAAGGCCCTTGTGACCGATTCCAATAACAAAGATGTCCCTGAGTGGTGAGGTGAGGTGATCACTAAAATCACATGGTGCAGCCAATCGTCTCAGGTCTGCAGCATATTTTGCGATTTCTTGGCCTTCGGATCCACCGGTGGGGAGAGAACCGGTGTCTGGCTGTGAGGATGCTCTCTTTAGGTTTGAGCTGTTCCTGTATCAGCGTTACGAGCTCAAGATATGTTATTGTCTTCTCTGGGACTAGCAGGTCCCTGACAAGGCCATATACGGTGGGCCCACAACTACTGAGCAGGATAGCTCTGCACTTATCAGCCAGCGAGGTCGTGTCGTCTCCCCCCATGTTATTTGCAATAAAGAAGTGTTCAAGCCTTTCCACAAAGGCCTTCCAATCTTCCCCATCGGCGAATTGTTCAAACGTGCCAAGGTTAGCCATTGTCACATGGAAATTCGTAATTCTCGTCACCAGTTATTGTGTCTGTAAGCACTCTAGTAATGACTCCACGAGGTAAGGTATTGTACTTGAACTGTGGTGACCTTAGTTCACTTATTGCAGCTCCTGAGTGAGGGTACAGTTCTGTGAGCTCCCTTTTATACCTGGTTACCTGTTGTGTACAGGTGACCCCGAGGTCTCCACCAGTTGCACCCTCTGGTGATACAAGCATAGTGCATACAGTGTGAAGATACATCCAGTGGTCTTATGTAACTGTACATTGAGTCTACAGGGTGTATACTTATTTTATACATGCACAACAAAGATCATCGGTTAATTAATGGTGTTTTCCCGTGAAAGAAGGATAAAATTTATCAATGATTTAATTTCTGCATTTGGAAAGACATGGGTTAATCACGGACAGTCAGCATGGGTTTGTTCAGGGAAGGTTTTGTCTGACTCACTTGATTAAATTTTTTGAGGAGGTAACCAAGTGGATCGATGAGGGCAGTGTGTATGATGTAGTGTATGAGGATTTTTGCAAAGCTTTCGCCAAGTTCCCACATGGAAGACTGGACACGAAAGTAAAAGCCCATGGGATCCAGGGCAAAGTGGCAAGTTGGATCCAAAATTGGCTCATAGGCAGGAAGCAAATGGTAATGTTTGATGGGAGTGTTTGGGACTGGAAGGATGGTTCCAGTGGGGTTCCACAGGGCTCAGTGCTTGGGCCCTGACTTTTAGTGGTAACATCAATGATCTAAACTTAAATATAGGAGGTATGATTAAAACGTTTTCAGGTGACACTAATTTAATCCAGAGAAGTGTGAGGCTGTGCATTTGGGGAGGGCAAACAAGGAAAGAAACACACATTAAATGGTCGGACATTGAGAAGTGTGGAAGAACAAAGGGACCTTGGAGTGCATGTCCACAGATCCCTGAAGGTAGCAGGCCAGTTGGATAAGGTGGGTAAGAAGACACACGGAATGCTTACCTTTATTGGCTGAGGCATGGGACAGAAGAGCAGGTTGGTTATGCTTGAAATGTACAAAACACTGGTTTGGCCACAGCTGGAGTATTGCATGTCGTTCTGGTCACCGTATTACAGTAATTATGTGATTGTACGAGAGGGTAAAGAGGAGATTTACGAGGATGTTGCCAGGTGTGGAGAATCATAGCTGTGAGGACAGATTGGTTCGGCTGGGTTTGTTTTCATTGGAACAGAGGAGGCTGAGGGGAGACAACATTGAGATGTATAAAATTATGAGGGGCGTAGATATAGTGGATAGAAGAGGGGTCAACAATCAGGGGGCATATATTGAAAGGAATTTGGTAGAAGGTTTAAAGAGGATTTGAAGGTAAAATTCTTCATGCAGAGGTTTGTGGGGGTCAGGAACTCGCTGCCTGAAAGAATGGCGGAGGCAGATACCACAAGTAAAAAGTATTTGGATGTGCACCTGAAGTGCCATAACCTGCAGGGTTATGGACCCAGAGCTGGAAAGTGGGATGAAGCTGGATCGCCTCTTGTTGGCCGGGGTGGAAGTGATTGGCCAAAATGGCCTCCTTATGTGCTGCAAACTTCTCTCAATCTATAATTCTATGAAAAATGTAAATGTCCAATGTGGGTGTCGAAACCACGACCCTGAGATTAAAAGTCTTATGTTTTCCTGACTGAGCTCGCCAGGCTTCTGCCAAACATACCGTTCTCTCACTGGTTGCAGACAGGCGCCTGTTGGCTCTGCCCCAGATGTTTAAACTTGCTGTCGAGGAAATGCCAGGATCTTCTTGAATGGTGGACCAGGCTCGAGGGGCCGAATGGCCTATTCCGGCCCCTAATTCTTACATGCTTATCATCTTATGAACTTTTCACAGGAGAACAAACTCGCCCCTGAGCTTGCATGAGGAGAAAGCTCCAGAAAATATTCCCATCTGGTGAGCTTTCGCGTGTGAGGCGAACGTGTTAACCGCGACACTGCGGAAACATCTCCACTTTCAGCACCAGGTCAGACGGAAATGTTAAGCGAGCAGGTGAACTGCTGAATCCCAGTTTTAAGGAGTTGGTCGTGGTGTCAAACAATGAGTTTCGCTTAATGATTAAAAATAATAAATGTCAGAAGTTGGATTCAAACCCACACCTCCAGAGAAAACTGCGATCTAATCACAGCAACTTGGACCGCTCGGCGGTGTGTGTGGCCACCTGCAAGTTGATTTGGAACTTGTGTGTCCTGGCACATGAATTAAATGAGGGCAGCAGGCGTATCTCTGCCTGACACCGGGGAAACAGTGAGACAGACCTTGGAACAAGGGTCTGGTTATTGCCAAACAGCAAAGAAAATATTAATTCTGAAAGAACAGTGGCCCCGACGTGATTTGAACACGCAACCTTCTGATCTGGAGTCAGACACGCAACCGTTGCGCCACGAGGTCTACACAATGTGTTTGAGATGTTCCTCTATATGAAGCTTTCACAATACAAGGGGCTTTAAATTCCCCGACCATTGCCACCAGGTGTCAGAAGCAACGCTCACCTGCCAGTCACCGTATGTTTTTTTCTTAAACTTTTGTGTTGCGTTTATGGAAAAGCATCATTAATTAACCCGTCAGCTTCATTTGCACAATGAAAGAAATGCTAACTGAGGGACAGTCGATACTTCAAACATTTGTCCTGTGCTTTGCGGAGCGGGCAGGGAAGTGGACCTGAGTCCATGATCGCATCGATCATGATCGTATTAAATGGTGGAGCAGGCTCGAGGGGCGTATGACCGACTCCTGCTCCTATTTCTTTTGTTCTTATGTTCTTCAGCATGTTGACCCATTTTACACACTGTATTGCCGATGTCACCAGGAATCTGGAGCAACTTTTTTCAAATTTAACAGCACCAGTTATTCCTTCCGTGCAGAGAAATTAGAATCAGTCGTGAAGATAAAATCCCATGGTGATCATTTTCAGATTCAACGCAGTAGGATTTCAAATAAAGTGAAAGAATTTTACAGTGAAAAGATTTGGAAGTTTTACTTGTATTTGTGTCTTTAATTAAACTTTGTGGCGTCTGACTCCCGTTCATGCCTCTGCTGAATAAGAAAGGAGGGTTTGACGTTGACCAGACTGCAGTGTCCCTGATATTTGTGAGCTCATCCTTTATATTCAGTGGTTTCTCGCCCTTTGATGGGCTGCAGTGTGGCGGATATCACGTTGGCCTCACACGCGAAAGGTCCCCGGTGGATCCGTTTTCTCTCACTGAAAGTTATCTATTTATTGGTTAAATAAAGAGCAATTCAGGAATAAGGGAGCCTTTCTACCAGGAGAATAAATAGCTAATAAAAACAGCAAATGCTGGAAATCTCAGCAGGTCAGGCAGCATTTTCCAGGAGACTAAACTCTCCTCCGATTGTTCCCTTAAAGCAAGTTAAACCATCATGTTTCTACCCAGAATCAAACCGGGTACTTTTCACGTATAAAGCAAATGTGCTAACCACTGCACTACAGAAACCTCTGGCACAGCAGCCCCAACAGAGGGGAGCTGACCAGTGAGCTCCCTCTGTGCTGATCGGGAATGTGTTGGCTCACCTTAAACAACTTCTGTCAACACAGAAAGCTCTCAATCCTTCTACTCCGCTGCCCTTTACAGAAATGTCACGGATCACCCAGCCACCGTGTTCACTTCCACATCCTCACAGTGGGGCCACAGAGGCTCCTACCGTCTCCCCGCGATCAGTGAACTCACCCAGTTTGTAAAATTAAACCCCGAACACGTGCCCGGCAAAGGGCAGGAAAAGCCAGATAGTCTGCATGCTCGATCTATCACAGAAAGTATTGGTATTCATGGTGATTACAGCAATTATTAATCGTCTCACAAACCTCAATTATTTTTATGCGATGAATTGATCGAGAATTGAAACCAGTTTAGTGCGCCGGATCTTAATCCCTCGACCACCAGGGAACGGTTATGATACATATAGATATATTTATATATATTTATATATGAACCTGAATATCAACGGCTCGCTACCTAGACCTGATGGTGCAACGGTAGTGCGTCTAACTTTGAGTGAGCGAAATTGTTCCACAGTGATACCCATTTCATCTTTTGTTCCCTTTTAAACACTAGAAACTGAGACAGGGGGAATAAATAGTGAAATAAAAGCACAGGGATAAAGACAAGAGGAAGAGAGAACGCGAAAGATACTGTCCCCACCCAGAACTAATGCAGAAACCCCTCTGCTGCGCTCGGGGTGGCCACCCACAGCCTGGATACACTAACGGGAGAACACCAGCGGCAGGTCCGGGCCATAAAAGGAACGGCGAGCGGCCCTGGGAGCTGCTTGGAGGTCCCGGGAGACTACTCCAGGGAGCAGCGCGAGCTGGTGCAGGAGGGCGGCGGCAGCGAAGTGTGACGTCATCAAGGTCCAGGTCGGTGATTGGAGCGTGGGCAGATACAGCAGGAGCGGCGAGATCGGGGCGAAGGAGCGGTGAGAGACTGCAGAGTGATGTGATCGGTGCCCAGCAGAGGCATGAGTTCGGGGCCAGGGGCCCAGGATTAGCACGGGCCAGCCCACACTGCGATATGTGTGTGCACTAGTTCCGCGCAGCAGAGCTGGTTGCCTGTCGTCTTGGTTAACCCTTGCCACTGGACCAAGACCTCGCTCTGTCAAGCCCGTGTGATGGCTGGGGAGCAACGGCCACCACACGTTAAAAAAATCCACGCACAGGCATCTTCCACCCTTCAGGATGTCGTTCGGATCCTTCATTGAAACACCTGTGAATTCATCCTTTTTCAGCGTGGAAGCAAGTCATCCTCGTTTCGAGGGACCGCCTATGATGATGATGATGATGGATACATTAACGTCCCAACAGCTCATTGACTGCAGGAGTGGGACCGTGCGGCGCTTCAGAAGACATGTCGAAAAGGCCAAGTCACTAATTTCGTCTCATGTGCTCCTCCGATCAAGAACAGCAACACACATTAAAAATGCTTCAATAATGGTTACATCTTATCTCCACATTTGCTAAGCAGGTGGTTTGTTGGTCTAGGGGTATGATTCTTGCTTTGTTGGTTGTTACTTGAAATTTGCAGAAAGATCCTGGCTTCAAATCCCAGACCAGCCTTGAGATTGCATTGAAATTTTGCAAAGAAGGACTTGTATTTCTGCAGCGTCTGTCAGGAACTCATGATGCCCCAAAGCGCTTTACAGCCGTTGAGTTGCCTTTGAAATGTTGTCATGTGATGAAAGATGTGCCCAAATCACCTCAACTCTTTGCAAACGAGTTCATAGAATCAAAGAAGTTTACAGCATGGAAGGAGGCCATTTCGGTCCATCGTGTCCGCGCCGGCCAACTCGAGGCTATCCAGCCTAATCCCACTTTCCAGCTCGAGCTCCATAACCCTGCAGGTTACGGCACTTCAGGTGCACATCCAAGCACTTTTTAAATGTGGTGAGGGTTTCTGCCTCTACCACCCTTTCAGGCAGTGAGTTCCAGACCCCCACAGTCCTCTGCATGAAGACATTTCCCCTCTAAACTTTCGGCCAATTACTTTAAATTTATGCCTCCTTGTTTCCCTCTGCTAAGGGAAATAGGTCCTTTCTATCCACCATATCTCGGAACCTCATCATTTTATACACCTCAATGAGGTCTCCCCTCAAGCTCTGTTCCATGGAAAACAAACCCAGCCTATCCAATCTGTCCTCATGGCTAAGATTCTCCACTCCCAGCAACATCCTCGTAAATCTCCTCTGCACCATCTTCAGTGCAATCATGTCCTTCCTGTAATATGGCGACCAGAACTGCAAGCAGTGCTCCAGCTGTGACCTAACCTGCCCCACCGACACCATCTCTTGTATTCTATGCCTCGGCTAATAAAGGCAATCATTCCATATTCCTTCTCAACCACCTTAGCTACCTGGCCTGCTACTTTCAGTGATCTGTGGACATGCACTCGCTGGATTCTGGGGAGGACCCAGCAGATTGGAAAACTGCAAATGTAATGCCCCCATTTAAAAAAGGAGGCAGACAAAAAGCAGGAAACTATAGACCAGTTCGCCTAACATCTGTGGTTGGGAAAATGTTGGAATCCATTATTAAAGAAGCAGTAGCAGGATATACAAACATCGAAACATAGAAAATAGGTGCAGGAGTAGGCCATTCGGCACTTCGAGCCTGCACCACCCTTCAATAAGATCATGGATGATCATTCAGCTCAGTACCCCTTTCCTGCTTTCTCTCCATACCCCTTGATCCCTTTAGCTATCAGGGCCACATCACCCTCTTGAATATATCTAACATCTGGCAGCAACAACTCTGCGGCAGAGAATTCCACAGGTTAACAACTCTCTGAGCGAAGAAGTTTCTCCTCATCTCAGTCCTAAATGGCTTACCCCTTATCCCTTAGACTCCGACCCCTGGTTCTGGGCTTCCCCAACATCGGGACCTGTCCAGTCCCGTCAGAATTTTATATGTTTCTATGAGATCCCCTCTCAGTCTTCCAAACTCCAGTGATCTCTCGATCCCGTGAATATATTCAGAGACTCAGCATTCACAAGCATGTGGGGCAGAAAATTCCAAAGATTCATATCCCTCTGAGTGAAGAAATTCCTCCTCATCTCTGTTTTAAATGGCCGACCCCTTAACCTGAGACTGTGGCCCCTGGTTCTAGACACTCCAGCCCGGGGGAATCAACCTCTCAGCATCTATCTTGTCAATCCCCTTCAGAATAGTGTGTGTTTCAATGAGATCACTTCTCATTCTTCTAAACTCTGGAGAGTATCGGCCCATTCTACACAATCTCTCAACTTAAGACAGTCCTCTCATCCCAGGAATCAATCTGGTGAACCTCTGTTGTACCACCTCCCAGGCAATTATTTCCTTCCTCAAATAAGGATCCCAAAACTGTGCGCAGTACTCCAGGTGTGGTCTCACCAGGGCCCTGTACAATTGTAGCAAGACTTCCTTACTCTTGTACTGTGGGTATATATTTGGTACTATGGGCAGAGTGCCCTGTTTTTTGGCTGTTTCGATGGTTGTATAAAAAGTTATTAAAATTGACAGTTGCTCGGGAAATATATTTGTATTTCCTTCAGTGTACTCCTTACTCTTCAAGGGCTAGATTTTCCCCAAGCAGTTTTGTCAGCGCACTGACCTCAAGCGCACCGACTTTGCGCGCTGGAAATGGCTGGCGGAAAAACTCGCCCCATCCTGGCCGCTGTGTACAGTCCCCGGAGTCCTGGCGTGGCGTCGATGGTGAAGTGGGGGGCGGAGCCAAATGCCTGCGCTGAAAACACTGCTGACACCTTCGCACATGGGCAGTAGGGAGAGAAAACTTGGCACTCTGCCATTTTTAAACAGTGTCAAACCCGATGAAAAGCACAGCAGCTTCTCCGCTTCTCCGGTCGCTCGGCGGGCTCTCCCCCTGTCCCTCCCCGATAAAACGCACAGCTCCAGCAGCTGCAACATCTCCGGTCCACAAGCTCACACTTCTCCGGTGTGTAGAGGCAGTATTTCCCCTTCTCTCTTACTCTTGTCTATATCCCTCGGCTTTGTTTTCTGGATTTATTCCCCCGGCCTCATTTTATGTGTTTAAAAGGGAACAAAAGATGAAGTGTGTGACACTCTGGAACAATTTCTCTCACTCAAATATATCTATTTAGTGAAGTGAAATAAAGAGCAATTGAAGAATAAGGGAGAAGCCACTGTCACCCTTTTGACAGGAGAATTAGCTCGCCCATGGCTGTTCATCCACAGAAAGTGTAAACATAATCTTCCTGCACGGGATCCTTCCGCGCGGAAAGCAAACGTGATAACGGCTCCACTGCGGAAACCGCTCTGACCAGAAGTACAGCAGAGGGCAGCTGACCAGTGAATGCCTTCTGTGCTGATCGGGAATGTGTTGGCTCACCTTAAACAACTTTTGTCCCTCACTGACAGCTGTCAATCCTTCTCCTCCGCTGCCCTTTACACAAACATGTCACTGATCCCCACCCACCACCCCACATCCCCATCGTGTTATCTTCCATGTTAGCACAGTGGGGCCGCGGAGACACCTACTCTCTCCCCACGGTTAGTGAACTCAGTCAGTCTGTAAAATTAAAGGGGAACAAGTGTCCCGCAAAGGGCAGGGGAAGGGAGAGAGTCTGTAACCTGGGTTTAATTGTTTGTCAAAGGCTACCCGGCCTGTTGTGTATTTCCAGCCGTTTCCTACTTTCACAGGTGGAGATACCGGGGCTGGACCATGTTCCTTAAATACAATGAGGTCGGGATAAAAGTTGCTCACATACTCAGGGCAAAATAAATGATTGAAGTTCTACAATGGATTAATTAATGATGTTTACATCAATGAATCTTTTTTTCCACATGAGATGCATGTAACTCGTTCTTCTAAGGTTTTAATTTTGATGGAAGTGCAATTTCCCTGGCCGGAAATCGACCCAGGGCCGCGGTGGTGAGAGCGCCGAATCCGAATCACTGGACCACCAGGGAACGCTGCATTGCTGCATCGCTGCATCGTAATGCTTGGTGTCATTATTGTCCTTTTCAATCCACTTGTTTCACAACGAAACACATCGTAACCGTGATCTGAATTTAACGCCACGTCATTCTTTGAAATCACCTTTAAATGATTGGGTAAAACCACTCCTTGTGCCACCGAAAAACAGCTTCGATTCCAGGTCAGGGCGGTAACATCTGTAACAGCTTGTTTCAATTCAAAACCTTATAAAATTGAAGACATGCAGCTAATAAGAAAAACTAAGAATTAATTAAATCACAGTTAAATAACCGATAACCTTTTTCAGGATGAAATAAATATTAATATAGCTACTGAGGGACAGTAGTATCTTTAATCATTCATTTTCTCTTTACATGTGATGAATTTTTATCCCGATCTCATTTACATGCTGTAGGAGAAATTGTAAGTGTTTATGACTCAGTTGTAAAACCATTGATTGTGTGTGTGCCTATTCTTGATAGGAGGAGTACTTGAGACCGAAGTTCCAGTTCGATATATGCATCAATATAATCAATTTTCACCAATTCCTTTAAACCCAATAACATAATTTATTTTGATTGGACTGGATGGAGGAACATGATCCATGTAAAAAATTGTTATCGTTTTACTTGTGCTGAATGCTCATAAAAGTATTGGAGTGGGAACTCACTGGATAACAGCAAAGCTTGCAATGTTTGCGGAATATATTCGTGCAGCCAAAATGCACAATGACAACCCGGAACTGTGCGGCACCGAATCCTCGGGGAAAAACATTAAAAGGCTTCGCCCGGAGATGGGTTTGGATTACCCACCTTTCAGTTACCAGCCGAATGCACTAAACCATTGCACCACAGATACACACTGCAAGACATGCAAAACCAGGGTGTCAGTCAGTTAAAGCTTCAGATTGCTCCGACCGGGATGGAACTTGTCCACTCTCAGTTGTACTTTTCCCAAGTAAAGTGTGGGACATTCATTGTGGATGTGTGGAAGCAGTCTGGTCCCGCACACTGCAGACACTTCCATGTCACCACCAACCAGCTCTCCCACAACCGGTGTGATCTACTTTCCAGCCTTCCAGTGCCTTGTCTGTGACGAAGTATGTTTCAAAAGTTTTGGAATAGTTGGTTCCATGGTGTAATGATGAGCCCTCTTGATTTTAAATCTAGCGATCTGAGTTTAAATCTCGGTGAAACCTAAATTCTTGTTGTCCCAGCTGCTGAAAATTTGGGACAAACAAGTGAAAGACACCCGGTGCTGGTGGGCAGTTTTGTTGCCTTTTTCATTGATGCTTGATCTACAAGTCTAGTTGACAAATTGTGTGCTCAACCGTCAGTTATCTGCTGCAAATCAGCGGAGGATAAATCACTGTGTTGTCTAATGCTGCCTTTGCCTGCACAATTTGTTCTGAGATTATCTGTACAATATGCATTCCGCAGGATGAATAAAAGCAATGCTTTTTGAAATGCAGGCACTGCATGTTTTGCACTCGACAAAACGTTGCATTTTCTTTTCATTAATTTTACATTAATGCATTGCTATGCCAACGCACTTTTTACGTGGCAAGATCGATAATTAGCAGAGCGTAATGAAGACATCGCAAAGTTTCTATTTAAAGAATGGACACAGTCGAGAATATTTTGTGGATTTTATTTTTCTGAGGCTATTTTCCCTGTGCTGGGGTCACCCTGCGCAGATATGTGAAAAATCTGGTTTTGTTAAAACTCCAGAGACCGCATGGCAGTTCGCTGGGACAAAAGAGCTGTCAGTCATCCATTGACAAAAGAGCTGTCGGCCAGGAAGCTGGGCCACTGGCAAAGCCACTCTAATTTGTAAAAGCACTTCTCACCTCCATCTCAGAAGGAGACACAGAACAATGAACCCACCAGCCTGGCCAGCCAAGGAGGAGCTTGGTCTTTCCCAACACAAAGGCTCAGAGAGATGCCCAGACTAAGGGCCATCAGCCGAATGCATGGGTGGGATGGCCCATCACTGAATAAGTACCCGTGCTTAGAAACAAAGGGGTTTTAAAGATGGGCGGGAAAGATAGGGGTAGCAAGACTCCCAGAAAGACAGGGTCCTTTCCACTTTATTTTTAGCTTGGAGCTTGGTGTGAAGCTTGGAGCTTGCAGCTTGCAGCTTGTGTCGAGAGAGAGCCCCCTCTCCCTCTCGCTCTCGCTCCACCGATCGATGTACCAGAGGAAGGGGCCGCAGTACTGCAGAAGAAGCCACCGAGACTGAAGACCAGGCAGTGACTTCCCACAGCTGAGCTGAGCAAGGAAACGGGCTGCGTGTGGTGGTGAACATGGTCGCGAGTGTCCCAAGCCAGTAACCAGATATCCCAGGCCAGCTGGGTAAGGGCTCAGGGTTTTCTCAGAAGTGAAGCTTTCCAGGGCTATTCTGGGGAGGGTAATTCATTGGTAGGGGTGGGGTTAGGATCCACCAGGGAATTACTGCGTGTTACTAGGTTCATTTCTGTACTGTATGTATGTTGTTTGTAACCGGGATTTTATTCTCCACAGAGACAGTGATTTCGTTTAGCAGTACATGTTTTAGACAGTGTATGTTAGACCAAATAAATATACAACGATTTATCACTGAAGCATCCCTTTCCGTGACTCATTTAATTTACACTCTGAATAATAATTCCCGGATCTAGAACTTTCGTAAGGTGGGGGCGATTCAAACCGTCCGTCTGGCAATTGGGCGAGGATCACAAACACTTACAATATTTACGAAAGGATATACTTGCTTTGGAGGTAGTTTTGAGAAGGTTCACTGGGTTGACTCCGGAGATGAGGGGGTTGACTTATGAGAAAAGGTTGAGTAGGTGGGGCCTCTACTCATTGGAATTCAGAAGAATGAGTGGTGATCTTATCGAAACGTATAAGGTAATGATGGAGCTTGATAAGGTGGATGCAGAGAGGATGGTTCCACTGATAGGGGAGACTAGAATTAGGGGGCATGATCTCAGAATAAGGGGCTGCCCATTTAAATCTGTGATGAGGAGGAATTTCTTCTCTCAGAGGGTTGTAAATCTGTCGAACTCACTGCATCAGAGAGCTGAGAAAGCCACGACATTTAATACATTTAAGACAGAGATAGCTTCTTAACTGATAAGGGAATAAGGCTTATGGGGAACGGGCAGGGATGTGGACATGAGTCCATGATCGGATCAGCCATGATCATATTAAATGGTGGAGCAGGCTCGAGGGGCCATATGGCCTACTCCTGCTCCTAGTTCTTAAGTTCTTATGTTCTGAATAGCGACACACAAAAAAATGCTTTGATCATGGTTACACCTTATCTTCACGTTTGTCAAACAGTTGGCTCGTTGGTCTCGGTCTGTGATTTCCCTTCGGAGTTGTTAATTGAAATTTACGAGGGGTCCCAGAGGAGCCCTGATATTGCTCGCATATTTTGAAATTGCATCGAACTTTTGCAAAGAAGGACTTGCATATCTGCAGCGCCTTTCAATAACTCATGTCGCCCCAAAGCGCTTTACAGCCATTGAGTTATGTTTGAAGTGTTGTAGTTTGGGGAAAGATGTGCCCAGATCACCAAACCTGTACCTCAACTCTTTGCAAAGAATTTGGTGCAAATAATCAGGCGTCTCAGAGACTTGGACTTTCTTTGAATAAGTTCTGCTTGTACCTGAATTCAAGCTTGAAACAGCAACTGGGCTTCCATCTCACGGGGCGTTTGGGGTTGATGTGCGTTGCTTTCAATCTTTGAAATTTGACCAAGCAAAGAAACGGTGAATCCAACTGTCCCTGTAAGTATTTAGTTCCCGTTTAATCACAGGAATATCCGCAGTCAGGAGCTGAAAAGGAATTCAAACCAAATACCGGCTTCGGGACAATCAGAATACTTTGTCACAGACAAGGCACCGGAAGGCTGGAAGGTAGATCACACCGGTTGTGGGAGAGCTGGTTGGCGGTGACATGGAAGTGTCTGCAGTGTGTGGGACCAGACTGTTTCCACGCATCCACAATGAATGTCCCTCCATTTATTTGGGAAAAGTACAACTGAGAGTGGACAAGTTCCATCCCGGTCGGAGCAATCTGAAGCTTTAACTGACTGGCACACTGGTTTTGGATGTCTTGCACCTTATACGTCCATCAGTCTCTGTGGCGCAATGGGTTAGCGCGTTCGGCTGTTAACCGAAAGGTTGTTGGTTCGAGCCCACCCAGGGACGAAGAGTTTAATTGTTTTTCCCCGAGCATTCGGTGCTGCACAGTCCCAGGTTGTCATTGTGCGTTTTGGCTGCACGAATCTATTCCGCAAATGTTGCCAGCTGTGCTGTTATCCAATTAGTTCCCACTCCAATATTTTATGAGCATTCAGTTCAAGTAAAACGATAACAATTTTTTACATGGATCATGTTCCATCCAGCCCATTAGAAATAAATTATGTTATTGGGTTTAAAGAAACTGGTGGAAATTGATTCTATTGGTACATGTATAGAACTGGAACTTCGGTCTCAAGTGCTCCTCCTATCAACAATAGACACACACACAATCAATGGTTTTACAACTGAGTCATAAACACTTACAATTTTAAACCATTCTCATACAGCGTGTAAATGAGATAGGGATAAAACATCATCACATGTAAAGAGAAAATGAATGATTGAGGATACCACTGTTCCTCAGTAATTATATTATTATTTATTTCATTCTGGAGAAGGTTATCGGCTAATTAACGGTGATTAAAAGAATTCTTACTTTTGCACGTTAGCTGCATGTCGTCAATTTTATAAGGTTTTGAATTTAAAATGGGTTACAATGCTGGTTGAATACATGACCCCAAAGTCTTTTTGGGATCACAGGTTGAGTCTCTCTGGTGGTTTACGCTCTCTTGTAGAGTGCCTGTGTTGGGGCTCCGGTTGTTGAGCGCTGGCCTGAGTGTCTGCTGTTTGCGGTGCCTCAGGCCTATCCGGACTGCCCACAGTGACTGGGCTCTCCTCCCTTTGGTTCCGGTGTTCGGTCATCTGTGCTGGAGTGAACTCTGTATCGTGTTCTTCCTCTGCTTCTTCTATGGCGTTGCTGAACCTCCTTTATGTTTGATCCACATGTTTGCGGCAGATTTGTCCATTGGTAAGTTTAACTACCAGCATCCTATTACCCTCTTTGGCAATCACAGTGCCTGCGAGCCTTTTAGGCCCTGCAGTGTAGTTGTGGACAACAACAGGGTCGTGCCCCCGCATTCCTGTCATGGTAGTTATATTGTGATGGGCGCCTGCTCTCAACAATTTCTTTCATGGTGTGGTGTTTCAGGGATAACGGCATTTGAGCATCCTTATGATTAGCAGCCCTGCGGGTGGAACCCCTGTGAGCGAGTGTGGTCGGGATCTATTGGCCAACAGGAGGCGTGATAAGTGGCTTTGTAGGGAACCCCCTTGGATTCTGAGCATCCCCTGTTTGATTATCTGCACTTTCCGTTCTGCCTGGCCGTTTGAGGCTGGCTTGAACGGTGCCTTTCCGACATGGTTAATTCCATTGCCTGCCATGAAGTCCTGGAATTCAGTGCTTGTGAAGCACAGGCCATTGTCGCTGACCAAGATGTCCGGTAGACCGTGGGCGGCAAACATTGCCCGTGGACTTTCTACCGTGGCAGAGGATGTGCTTGAATTTAAAATGTCACACTCGATCCATTTGGAGTGAGCGTCTACTACAACCAAAAACATTATTCCGATGAAAGGACCTGTGTAGTCATCATGGATGCGTGACCAAGGCTTGGCGGGCCATGGCCAGGGGCTAATGGGAGCTTCTCTATGCGCATTGCCCAGCTGGGCACACGTGTTGTACCTGCGAATACAAACTTCCAGATCTGCCTCTATCCCTGGCCACCAAACGTGTGACCTGGCAATTGCCTTCATCATGACAATGCCCGGAATCTCATTGTGGAGTTCTCTGATGAACACCTCTCTGCCCATCTGGGGCATGACTACGCGATTTCCCCACAGTAGGCAATCGGCCTGATTCGAGAGTTCATCCCTGCCCCGGTGAAATGGTTTAAATTCCTCAGGGCATGCCCTGTACGTGGCTGCCCAGTCCCCATTCAGGACACATTTCTTGACTAGAGACAATAGCGGGTCTCTATTTGTCCAGACTTTCGTCTGACGGGCTGTCACGGGTGAGCCATCGCTTGCGAAAGCTTCAACAGCCATGACCATCTCAGCGGCATGCTCGGTAGCCCCCTCAGTGGTGGCTGGTGGGAGCCTGCTGAGTGCATCGGCGCAGTTTTCAGTGCCCGGTCTGTGCCGAATTGTGTAGTCATAGGTGGCTAACGTGAGTGCCCACCTCTGTATGCGGACCGATGCGTCTGCATTTATGGCCTTGTTGTCGGCCAAAAGGGACGTTAGGGGTTTGTGATCTGTTTCCAGCTCAAATTTCCTGCCAAACAGGTACTGGTGCATTTTCTTTACCGAATATACACATGCGAGCGCCTCCTTTTCTATCATCCCGTAGCCCCTTTCTGCCTGGGACAGACTTCTGGAGGCATAAGCTACCGGCTGTAACTGACCCTTGGCATTGACATGCTGCAACACACACCCGACACCATAGGACCACGCATCGCACGTTAACACAAGTTTCTTACATGGGTCATATCGCGTTAACAGATTGATGGAACATAACAAATTGCGTGCTCTATTAAAAGCCCTTTCCTGGCTGTCCCCCCAGACCCATTCGCGACCTTTGCTTAGGAGCACGTGTAGCGGCTCTAGCAGCGTGCTCAATTTGGGAAGAAAGTTACCAAATAGTTGGGGAGCCCCAGGAAAAAACGCAGCTCCGTCGTGTTACGGGGTCTGGGTGCTCTCTGGATCGCTTCCGTCTTGGACGCAGTAGGGCTCATGCCGTCTACTCCTACCCTCATCCCCAGGAATTCTACCTCTGGAGCTAGGAAGATGCACTTCGCCTTTTTCAGTCGCAACCCTACCCGGTCCAGTCTGCCTAGTACCTCCTCCAGGTTGTGGAGGTGTTCTTCAGTCTCGTAACCCAGGATGAGGATGTTATCCTGAAAAACCACCATCCCTGGAATCGACTTGAGGAGGCTTTCCATATTTCGTTGGAAGATCGCGGCGGCCGAGCGAATCCCGAACGGACATCTGTTGTACTCAAACAACCCCTTGTGTGTCGTGATGGTGGTCAGCTTCTTCAACTCTCTCGCCAGCTCCTGGGTCATGTAAGCTGAGGTCACATCCAATTTTGAAAAAAGTTTGCCACCGGATAGCATCGCAAAGAGGTCCTCCGCTCTCGGTAGCGGGTACTGGTCTTGGAGTGACACCCGATTGATGGTGGCCTTGTAATCACCATTTATCCTGACCGACTCATCCGCCTTGAACACCGGTACAATCGGGCTCGCCCAGTCACTGAATTCGACTGGCAAAATGATACCTTCCCTCAGCAGGCGGTTCAATTCACCTTCTATCTTTTCCCACATGACGTACGGCACCGCTCTGGCCTTGTGGTGTCCTGGCCTGGCTTTCGGGTTTATGTGAATCACTACCTTGGCCCCCATGAAAGTGCCAATGCCGGGTTGAAATAATGAGTCAAATTTGTGCAGGATCTGTGAGCATGAAACTCGCTCCACAGAGGAAATAGCATTAACATTGCCCCATTTCCAGTTCATGACAGCAAGCCAACTCCTCCCCAGTAGTGCGGGACCGTCCACCGGGACAACCCAGAGTGGCAACCTGTTCTCCGAATCTTTGTGGGTCACGATTGTCGTGGCACTGCCAAGCACCGGAATGATCTCCTTGGTGTATGTCCGTAGCTGTGCGTCAATCGGTGATAATTTTGGCCCTACTGGCCTTGCACGCCCACAACTTTTCAAACTATTTGTTACCCATCAGGGACTGGCTAGCCCCCGTGTCTAGCTCCATTGATACTGGGATGCCACTGAGGAGCACTTTCATCATTATCGGTGGCGTCCTGGTGTATGAACTGTATACGTGCTCCACATGAACTCACTGAACTTCAGCTTCCAGCAATTTCCCCCAGCCTTCATTTCTGCAATTTCTGTAGGTATTTTGCTCATCTCTGCAATCTCCGGCTGAGTTTGTTTATCCGTGCCTCCAACATGAGCTGTTGTTGGAAACAAAAGATCCCTTGCTAGTCAATCGTCCCTGACTACCCCTGTGACTGTCCTTGAGTGTGCCATTAACAGGTGTTGATGGCCCCATTACTGGCCACATTGTCCCTTGCAATGGTGTGAATCGCCGTTCTGCTTGCCATTATCTCTGTCGAACTCCCCCTCTGGGTTCGACTACATGTTGGGGCATGCCCGATTGCCCTTGTCTGCCTGAAGAACTGTGTGCTGCTTCAATAATGTTGATTCTCTGTCACAACCATTCCTTAACACAGTATCTCGTCTATTCTACTAGCGGCCATGCTCACGTGGTTTAAATCCCAGTTTCTCGTCGCCATTGATACATCCTTACTATACAGTAGAAATGCACACGAGGCCCATGCTTGAGAGAAGGTCAGTCTGTGGCCTGTTCTTTATTCCTTAGCACTCAAGTGATGAAAGTGGATTGAGCTTCCCCTTTTATACCTGAAGGTCCAGGTTAGAAGTGTCTCCCACAAGTTCACCACCTAGTGGTCATTGTTCTCACAGTGTACAAATGAGGTCAGATTATATATGGGTTACAATGTTGGTTGAATACATGACAATAAGCACTTAAAATTTTAAACCATTCTCCTAAAATACAGTGTGTAAACGAGATAGGGATAAAAGTTCATCACATGTAAAGAGAAAATTAATGATTGAAGCTAGTAAAAGATCCTCTCGGAATAAGTGATCACAGTATGGTTGAATTTGTAATACAGATTGAGGGTAGGAAGTAGTGTCTCAAACGAGCGTACTATGCTGAAACAAAGGGGACTACAGTGGGATGAGGGCAGAGTTGGCTAAAGTAGACTGGAAACACAGACTAAACGGTGGCACAATTGAGGAACAGTGGAGGACTTTTATGGGGCTCTTTCATAGTGCTCAACAAAAATATATTCCAGTGAAAAAGAAGGGCGGTAAGAGAAGGGGTAACCAGCCGTGGATAACCAAGGAAATAAAGGAGAGTATCAAATTAAAAACCAATGCGTATAAGGTGGCCAAGGTTAGGGGGAAATAGAAGATTGGGAAAATTTTAAACGACAGCAAAGAATGACTAAGAAAGCAATATAGAAAGGAAAGATAGATTACAAATGTAAACTTGTGCAAAGCATAAAAATGGATAGTTAAAGCTTTTACCGATATATAAAACGGAAAAGAGTGACTAAAGTAAATGTTGGTCCCTTAGAAGATGAGAAGGGGGATTTAATAATGGGAATCTATATGGGTAGAGCTGCAGAATACCAAAGGGCAAAAAACGTTAGTGGGAGTTGTGTACAGACCTCCAAACAGTAGTAGTGATGTTGGGGAGGGCATCAAACATGAAATTAGAGGTGCGTGCAACAAAGGTGCAGCAGTTATAATGGGTGACTTTAATATGCACCTAGAGTGGGTTAACCAAACTGGAAGTAATACGGTGGAGGAGGATTTCCTGGAGTGCATAAGGGATGGTTTTTAGACCAATATGTCGAGGAACCAACTAGGGTGGAGGCCATCTTAGACTGGGTGTTGTGTAATGAGAGAGGATTCATTAGCAATCTCGTTGTGCGAGGCCCCTTGGGGAAGAGTGACCATAATATGGTGGAATTCTGCATTAGGATGGAGAATGAAACAGTTAATTCAGAGACCATTGTCCAGAAATTAAAGAAGGGTAACTTTGAAGGTATGAGGCGTGAATTGGCTAGGATAGATTGGCGAATGATACTGAAGGGGTTGACTGTGGATTGGCAATGGCAGACATTTAGAGACCGCATGGATGAACTACAACAATTGTACATTCCTGTCAGGCATAAAAATAAAAAAGAGAAGGTGGCTCAACCGTGGCTATCAAGGGAAATCAGGGATAGCATTAAAGCTAAGGAAGTGGCATACAAATTGGCCAGAAATAGCAGCGAACCCAGGGACTGGGAGAAATTTAGAACTCAGCAGAGGAGGACAAAAGGTTTGATTAGGGCAGGGAAAATGGAGTACGAGAAGAAGCTTGCAGGGAACATTAAGACGGATTGCAAAAGTTTCTATAGATGTGCAAAGAGAAAAAGGTTAGTAAAGACAAACGTAGCTCCCCTGCAGTCAGAATCAGGGGAAGTCATAACGGGGAACAAAGAAATGGCGGACCAATTGAACAAGTACTTTGGTTCGGTATTCACTGAGGAGGACACAAACAACCTTCCGGATATAAAAGGGGTCTAGTAAGGAGGAAGAACTGAGGGAAATACTTATTAGTCGGGAAATTGTGTTGGGGAAATTGATGGGATTGAAGGCCGATAAATCCCCAGGGCCTGATGGACTGCATCCCAGAGTACTTAAGGAGGTGGCCTTGGAAATAGCGGATGCATTGACAGTCATTTTCCAACATTCCATTGACTCTGGATCAGTTCCTATGGAGTGGAGGGTAGCCAATGTAACCCCACTTTTTAAAAAAGGAGGGAGAGAGAAAACAGGAAATTATAGACCGGTCAGCCTGACATCGGTAATGGGTAAAATGATGGAATCAATTATTAAGGATGTCATAGCAGTGCATTTGGAAAGAGGTAATATGATTGGTCCAAGTCAGCATGGATTTGTGAAAGGGAAATCATGCTTGACAAATCTTCTGGAATTTTTTGAGGATATTTCCAGCAGAGTGGACAGGGAGAGCCAGTTGATGTGGTATATTTGGACTTTCAGAAGGCTTTCGACAAGGTCCCACACAAGAGATTAATGTGCAAAGTTAAAGCACATGGGATTGGGGGTAGTGTGCTGACATGGTTTGAGAACTGGTTGTCAGACAGGAAGCAAAGAGTAGGAGTAAATGGGGACATTTCAGAATGGCAGGCAGTGACTAGTGGGGTACCGCAAGGTTCTGTGCTGGGGCCCCAGCTGTTTACACTGTACATTAATGATTTAGACGAGGGGATTAAATGTAGTATCTCCAAATTTGCGGATGACACTAAGTTGGGTGGCAGTGTGAGCTGCGAGGAGGATGCTATGAGGCTGCAGCGCGACTTGGATAGGGTGGGTGAGTGGGCAAATGCATGGCAGATGAAGTATAATGTGGATAAATGTGAGGTTATCCACTTTGGTGGTAAAAACAGAGAGACAGACTATTATCTGAATGGTGACAGATTTGGAAAAGGGGAGATGCAAAGAGACCTGGGTGTCATGGTACATCAGTCATTGAAGGTTGGCATGCAGGTACAGCAGGCGGTTAAGAAAGCAAATGGCATGTTGGCCTTCATAGCGAGGGGATTTGAGTACAGGGGCAGGGAGGTGTTGCTACAATTGTACAGGGCCTTGGTGAGGCCACACCTGGAGTATTGTGTACAGTTTTGGTCTCCTAACCTGAGGAAGGACATTCTTGCTATTGAGGGAGTGCAGCGAAGGTTCACCAGACTGATTCCCGGGATGGCGGGACTGACCTATCAAGAAAGATTGGATCAACTGGGCTTGTATTCACTGGAGTTAAGAAGAATGAGAGGGGACCTCATAGAAACGTTTAAAATTCTGACGGGGTTAGACAGGTTAGATGCAGGAAGAATCTTCCCAATGTTGGGGAAGTCCAGAAAAATGGGGACACAGTCTAAGGATAAGGGGGAAGCCATTTAGGACCGAGATGAGGAGGAATTTCTTCACCCAGAGAGTGGTGAACCTGTGGAATTCTCTACCACAGAAAGATGTTGAGGCCAATTCACTAAATATATTCAAAAAGGAGTTAGATGAAGTCCTTACTACTAGGGGAATCAAGAGGTATGGTGAGAAAGCAGGAATGGGGTACTGAAGTTACACGTTCAGCCATGAACTCATTGAATGGTGGTGCAGGCTAGAAGGGCCGAATGGCCTACTCCTGCACCTATTTTCTATGTTTCTATGTTTCTAAATGTGGAAATGGCTGAAACCTTAAACAACTATTTTGCTTCGGTATTCACAATGGAAGACACAGAAACCATGCCAGAAATTGCTGGTCACAGGAATGTGGGAAGAGAGGACCTTGAAACAATCACTATTACTAGAGGGGTAGTGCTGGACAGGCTGATGGGACTCAAGGTAGACAAGTCCCCTGGTCCTGATGAAATGCCGGTATTAAAGGAGATGGCGGAAGTTATAGCAGATGCATTCTTTATAATCTACCAAAATTCTCTGGACCCTGCGGAGGTACCAGCGGATTGGAAAGCAGCTAATGTAACGCCTCTGTTTAAAAAAGGGGGCAGACAAAAGGTAGATAACTATAGGCTGGTTAGTTTAACATCTGTAGTGGGGAAAATGCTTGAAACTATCATGAAGGAAGAAATAGTGGGACATCAAGATAGGAATAGTGCAATCAAGCAGACGCAGCATGGATTCATGAAGGGGAAATCATGTTTTACTAATTTACTGGAATTCTTTGAGGATATAACGAGCATGTTGGATAGAGGTGTACCGATGGATGTGGTGTATTTAGATTTTCAAAAGGCATTCGATAAGGTACCACACAAAAGGTTACTGCAGAAGATAAAGATACGCGGAGTCAGTGGAAATGTATTAGCATGGATAGAGAATTGGCTGGCTAACAGAAAGCAGAGAGTCGGGATAAATGGGCCCTTTTCGGTTGGAAATCGGTGGTTAGTGGTGTGCCACAGGGATCGGTGCTGGGACCACAAATGTTTACAATATACATAGATGACCTGGAAGAGGGGACAGAGTGTAGTGCAACAAAATTTGCAGATGACACAAAGATTAGTGGGAAAGCAGGTTGTGTAGAGGACAGAGAGGCTGCAAAGAGATTTAGATAGGTTAAATGAATGGGCTAAGGTTTGGCAGATGGAATACAATGTCGGAAAGTGTGAGGTCATCCATCTTGGGAAAAAAAACAGGAAAAAGGGAATATTATTTGAATGGAGAGAAATTGCAACATGCTGCGGTGCAGAGGGACCTGGGGGTCCTTGTGCATGAATCCCAAAAAGTTAATTTGCAGGTGCAACAGGTAATCAGGAAGGCGAATGGAATGTTGGCCTTCATTGCGAGAGGCATGGAGTACAAAAGCAGGGAGGTCCTGCTGCAACTGTATAGGGTATTGGTGAGGCCGCACCTGGAGTATTGTGTGCAGTTTTGGTCACCATACTTAAGGAAGGATATACTAGCTTTGGAGGGGGTACAGAGACAATTCACTCGGCTGATTCCGGAGATGAGTGGGTTACCTTGTGATGATAGATTGAGTAGACTGGGTCTTTACTCGTTGGAGTTCAGAAGGATGAGGGGTGATCTTGTAGAAACATTTAAAATAATGAAAGGGATAGACAAGATAAAGGCAGAGAGATTGTTTCCACTGGTCGGGGAGACTAGAACTTGGGGGCACAGCCTCAAAATACGGGGGAGCCAATATAAAACCGAGTTGAGAAGGAATTCCTTCTCCCAGAGGGTTGTGAATCTGTGGAATTCTCTGCCAAAGGAAGCAGTTGAGGCTAGCGCATTGAATGTATTCAAGTCACAGATACATAGATTTTTAACCAATAAGGGAATTAAGGGTTATGAGGAGCGGGCGGATAAGTGGAGCTGAGTCCACGGCCAGATCAGCCATGACCTTGTTGAATGGCGGAGCAGGCTCGAGGGGCTGGATAGCCGACTCCTGTTCCTAATTTTTATGTCCTTATGTTCTTATGTACCACTATCCCTCAGTTATCATATTATCATTTCTTTAATTCTGCAAAAGAAAGTTATCGGTTCATTGAACATGATTAAATGAATTAATTTTTTCACATTAGCTGCATGTTGACATTTATATAGAGCTATTAGTTTGAAAACTGTGTTGTAAATATTATCTCCCTGAGCAAGAATTGACCCTGTGTTGCGGTGGTACAAGGGGTGGATTCAGTGAATCATTGGAATGTGATTTCAAGTGGCGTTTACTCTAGTGTATGTAGGCACCTTGAGTAATGACTCCACGAAGCAGGGTATGATACTTAAACTGTGTAGACCTGTAGTCATTTATTTGAAGCTCCTCGAGTGAGGACACCAAGCTGTGAGCTCCTTTATATACTGGGTTGCAGGTAACCTTTCAGTCTCAAGCAGCAGCATCCTCTGGTGTAAGTAAGGTATGTAGAGTGTAAGAGTATATTCAGTGTTGCATAGCAGTGTTACAGACATCACACAGTAAACAGGCATGCATACACAACAGTTACAATCTTTTTCGGTGTGAATCAAGTGAACTGAAAATGACAATAATGTCATGAACTATAATGATGCAGCAGTGAAACGGTCTATCGGTCCCTGGTTGTCGAGTGGTAAGGATTCAATACTCTCAACGTTGTGTCCTGGATTCAATTCCCACCCTGGGAAGTTGTACTTTAAATTCAAAACCTTATAAAAAAAAGAGTTCATTTATTTTACAGATCTATATTCAAATCATGTATAAAAAATAAGAATCATTGACTTGAACATCATTAATTAATACATAAATTATTTTGTAAATCTTTTACCATTTATTTTGCCATGAGCATGTGAGAAACTTTTATTCCAATCTCATTGGGTTTAATTGTGGTACAAATGACGAACCGGGGGCTGGGTTAAGGAAAGGTTTACGTAGTGTAGCCGTTATCATGTTCACCTCCCACATGAAATGTCCCTGGTTTGAGCCTGGGCGCGTGCTTTATTTTAGAATATATTTGCTGTGAAATACATTGAACAAAAGTAGCCCCAGGTTCCGTGTCTTATGAGCAATGAAAATTTTAAACCAATCTCCTAAAATACAGGGTGAGTAAAGTCAGATTTATGGATTGAGTCGGCACAACTCGAGCTTTCTGATCCAGAAGATTCGCGGGGTGCGTTAATTTGGGAGTTTGACGACTTTGAAAGAAACATTTTTGACTTGTGCAGCTTCGGTCAGAGAAATGTTTGTGAAAAGATTTTTTCACAGAAAGGGATTCAGAATTACATCTTCTGGCTTAACACTTCTCTCTGGGCAATAAGTTCAGCAGTGGTTTCTGCAGTGTAGTGGTTATCACGTTCGTCTCACGCACGAAACGGCCCCGGTTTGAGCTCGGGCCGAAACATCATTTTAGAATATATTTGCTGTGAAATAAATTGAAAAACGTACCCCAGGTTCCTTGTCTTCTGAGCAATGAACATTTTAAAACAATTTCAAAAATTCAGAGTGTGATAAGTCAGATAGGGTATAAAATATCATCTATGATGAAAGCTCCTGAAATAATTACAGTTCAGTTATTGAAGTATTGACTGTAAGTCTGCAAAACAATCCGGGTGGGAATATTCGCCCAAAAATTCCGGTTGGAGGCTTCCTGCGGGCAATTCCTTTCCGATCGGTGATGTTTTAATCACCCCATCTCCCACAGAGTTTAATTAATTGTATGTAATTATTTGAAAAAAGTTTGAATTAAAAAGTTACTTTCCGAACTCGGGCTCCCTCTGTGAATGCCTAACCACGAAACGAGCAGGATACACATTAAATAATTTAATTCCAGACTTCATATTTTCTTTGCTGTTTCACAATAACCAGACCTATGCTCCAAAATCTGTCTCACCGTGTCCCCGGTGTCAGTCAGAGAAGCACATGGGACTGAATCAGTGACTTTGCTTTTTCGATCTGTCTTCTGAAGCGCCGAACGGTCACACTCCGACAGTCAATGAACTGTTGGGACGTTAGTGTATCCAGGCTGCGGGTGGCCACCCCGAGCGCAGCAGAGGAGTTTCTGCATTAGTTCTGGGTTGGGACAGTATTTCCCCTTCTCTCTTCCTCTTGTCTGTATCCCTCTGCTTTGTTTTCTGTATTTATTCCCCGGCCTCATTTTATGTGTTTAAAAGGGAACAAAAGATGAAGTGTGCGACACTCTGGAACAATTTCTCTCACTCAAATATATCTATTTAGTAAAGTGAAATAAAGAGCAATTAAAGAATAAGGGAGAAGCCACTGTCGCTCTTTTGACAGGAGAATAAACTCGCCCATGACTGTTCATCCACAGCAAGTTTAAACATAATCTTCCTGCACGGGATCCTTTCACGTGGAAAGCAAACGTGATAACGGCGCCACTGCGGAAACCGCTCTGACCAGAAGTACAGCAGAGGGCAGCTGACCAGTGAATGCCTTCTGTGCTGATCGGGAATGTATTGGCTCACCTTAAACAACTTCTGTCCCTCACTGACAGCTGTCAATCCTTCTCCTCCGCTGCCCTTTACACAAACATGTCACTGATCCCCACCCACCACCCCACATCCCCATCGTGTTATCTTCCATGTTAGCACAGTGGGGCCGCGGAGACACCTACTCTCTCCCCGCGGTTAGTGAACTCAGTCAGTCTGTAAAATTAAAGGGGAACAAGTGTCCCGCAAAGGACACGGAAAAGAAGAGAGTCTGTAACCTGGGTTTAATTGTTTGTCAAAGGCTACCCGTCCTGTTGTGTATTTCAAGCAGTTTCCTACTTTCACAGGTGGAGATACCGGGGCTGGACCATGCTCCTAAAATAAAATGAGGTCGGGATAAAAGTTCCTCACATACGCAGGGCAAATTAAATGATTGAAGTTCTACAATGGATTAATTAATGATGTTAAATCAATGAATATTTTTTTCCACATGAGATGCATGTAACTCTTTCTTCTAAGGTTTTAATTTTGATGGAAATGCAATTTCCCTGGCCGGAAATCGACCCAGGGCCGCGGTGGTGAGAGCGCCGAATCCTAATCACTGGACCACCAGGGAACGCTGCATTGCTGCATCGCTGCATCGTAACGCTTGGTGTCATTATTGTCCTTTTCAATTTACTTGTTTCCCACCGAAACACATCGTAACCTTGATCTGAATTTAACGTCACGTGATTCTTTGAAATCACCATTAAATGATTAGGTAAAACCACTCCTTCTGCCACCGAAAAAGAGCTTCGATTCCAGGTCAGGGCGGTAACTTCTGTAACAGCTTTTTTCAATTCAAAACCTTATAAAATTGACGACATGCAGCTAATATGAAAAAATAAGAATTCATTTAATCACAGTTAAATAACCGATAACCTTTTTCAGGATGAAATAAATAATCATATAGTTACTGAGGGACAGTAGTATCTTTTATCATTCATTTTCTCTTTACATGTGATGAATTTTTATCCCTATCTCATTTACATGCTGTATGAGAAATTGTAAGTGTTTATGACTCAGTTGTAAAACCATTGATTGTGTATGTGTCTATTCTTGATAGGAGGAGCACTTGAGACCGAAGTTCCAGTTCGATATGTGCATCAATAGAATCAATTTTCACCAGTTCCTTTAAACCCAATAACACAATTTATTTTAATTGGACTGGATGGAGGAACATGATCCATGTAAAAAATTGTTATCGTTTTACTTGTGCTGAATGTTCATAAAAGTATTGGCGTGGGAACTCACTGGATAACAGCAAAGTTTGCAATGTTTGCGAAATATATTCGTGAAGCCAAAATGCACAAAGACAACCCGGAACTGTGCGGCACCGAATCCTCGGGGAAAAACATTAAAAGGCTTCGCCCGGAGATGGGTTTGGATTACCCACCTTTCAGTTACCAGCCGAATGCGCTAAACCATTGAAACACAGATACACACTGAAAGACATGCAAAACCAGATTGTCAGTCAGTTAGAGCTTCAGATTGCTCCGACCGGCATGGAACTTATCCACTCTCAGTTGTACTTTTCCCAAATAAAAGGTGGGACATTCATTGTGGATGTGTGGAAGCAGTCTGGTCCCGCACACTGCAGACACTTCCATGTCACCACCAACCAGCTCTCCCACAACCGGTGTGATCTACCTTCCAGTCTTCCAGTGCTTTGTCTGTGACGAAGTATGTTTCAAATGTTTTGGAATAGTTGGTTCCATGGTGAAATGGTGAGCCCTCTTGACTTCAAATCTAGTGATTTGAGTTCAAATCTCAGTGAAATCTAAATTCTTGTTGTCCCAGCTGCTGAAAATTTGGGACAAACAAGTGAAAGACACCTGGTGCTGGTGGGCAATTTTGTTGCCTTTTTCATTGATGCTTGATCTACAAGTCTAGTTATCTGCTACAAATCAGCGGAGGACAAATCACTTTGTTGTCGAATGCTGCCTTTGCCTGCACAATGTGTGCTGAGATTATCTGTGCAATATGCATTCCGCAGGATGAATAAAAGCAATGCTTTTTGAAATGCAGGCACTGCATGTTTTGCACTCGACAAAACGTTGCATTTTCTTTTCATTAATTTTACATTAATGCATTGCAATGCCAACGCACTTTTTACGTGGCAAGATCGATAATTAGCAGAGCAGAATGAAGAGATCACAAAGTTTCTGTTTAAAGAATGGACTCAGTCGAGAATATTTTGTGGATTTTATTTTTCTGGGACTATTTTCCCTGTGCTGGGGACACCCTGCGCAGATATGTGAAAAAGCTGATTTTGTTAAAACTCCAGAGACCGCATGGCAGTTCGCTGGGACAAAAGACCTGTCAGTCATCCATTGACAAAAGAGCTGTCAGCCAGGAAGTGGGGCCACTGACAAAGCCACTCTAATTTGTAAAAGCACTTCTCACCTCCATCTCAGAAGGAGACACAGAACAATGAACCCACCAGCCTGGCCAGCCAAGGAGGAGCTAAGGCTTTCCCAACACAAAGGCTCAGAGAGATGCCCAGACTAAGGGCCATCAGCCCAATGCATGGGTGGGATGGCCCATCACTGACTAAGTACCCGTGCTTAGAAACAAAGGGGTTTTAAAGATTGGCGGGAAAGATAGGGGTAGCAAGACTCCCAGAAAGTCAGGGTCCTTTCCACTTTATTTTTAGCTTGGAGCTTGGTGTGAAGCTTGGAGCTTGCAGCTTGCAGCTTGTGTCGAGAGAGAGCCCCCTCTCCCTCTCGCTCTCGCTCCACCGATCGATGTACCAGAGGAAGGGGCCGCAGTACTGCAGAAGAAGCCACCGAGACTGTAGACCAGGCAGTGACTTTCCACAGCTGAGCTGAGCAAGAAAACGGGCTGCGTATGGTGGTGAACATGGTCGCGAGTGTCCCAAGCCAGTAACCAGATATCCCAGGCCAGCTGGGTAAGGGCTCAGGGTTTTCTCAGAAGTGAAGCTTTTCAGGGCTATTCTGGGGAGGGTAATTCATTGGTAGGGGTGGGGTTAGAATCCACCAGGGAATTACTGTGTGTTACTAGGTTCATTTCTGTACTGTATGTATGTTGCTTGTAACCGGGATTTTATTCTCCACAGAGACAGTGATTTAGTTTAGCAGTGCATGTTTTAGACAGTGTATGTTAGACCAAATAAATATACTACGATTTATCACTGAAGCATCCCTTTCCATGACTCATTTAATTTACACTCTGAATAATAATTCCCTGATCTAGAACTTTCGTAAGGTGGGGGCGATTCAAACCGTCCGTCTGGCAATTGAGCGAGGATCACAAACACTTACAATATTTACGAAAGGATATACTTGCTTTGGAGGTAGTTCAGAGAAGGTACACTGGGTTGACTCTGGAGATGAGCGGTCGAATTATGAGAAAAGGTTGAGTAGGTGGGACCTCTACTCATTGGAATTCAGAAGAATGAGAGGGTATCTTATCGAAACGTATAAGGTAATGATGGAGCTTGATAAGGTGGATGCAGAGAGGATGGTTCCACTGATAGGGGAGACTAGAACTAGGGGGCATAATCTCAGAATAAGGGGCCGCCCATTTAAATCTGTGATGAGGAGGAATATCTTCTCTCAGAGGGTTGTAAATCTGTCAAACTCACTGCCTCAGAGAGCTGAGAAAGCCACGACATTAAATAAATTTAAGACAGAGATAGCTTCTTCACTGATAAGGGAATAAGGCTTATGGGGAACGGGCAGGGATGTGGACTTGAGTCCATGATCGAATCAGCCATGATCATACTAAATGGCGGAGCAGGCTCGAGGGGCCATATGGCCTACTCCTGCTCCTAGTTCTTAAGTTCCTATGTTCTGAATAGCGACACACAAAAAAATGCTTTGATCATGGTTACACCTTATCTTCACATTTGTCAAACAGTTGGCTCGTTGGTCTCGGGCTGGGATTTCCCTTTGGAGTTGTTCATTGAAATTTACGAGGGGTCCCAGAGGAGCCCTGATATTGCTCGCATATTTTGAAATTGCATCGAACTTTTGCAAAGAAGGACTTGCATATCTGCAGCGCCTTTCTGGAACTCATGTCGCCCCAAAGCGCTTTATAGCCATTGAGTTATGTTTGAAGTGTTGTAGTTTGGGGAAAGATGTGCCCAGATCACCAAACATGAACCTCAACTCTTCGCATAGAATTTCGTGCAAATAATCAGGCGTCTCAGGGACTTGGACTTTCCTTGAATAAGTTCTGCTTGTACCTGCATTCAAGCTTGAAACAGCAACTGGGCTTCCATCTCACGGGAGGTTTGGGGTTGATGTGCGTCGCTTTCAATCTTTGAAATTTGACCAAGCAAAGAAACGGTGAATCCAACTGTCCCTGTCAGCATTTAGTTCCCGTTGAATCACAGGAATATCCGCAGTCAGGAGCTGAAAAGAAATTCAAACCTAATACCTGCTTCGGGACAATCAGAATACTTCGTCACAGACAAGGCACTGGAAGGCTGGAAGGTAGATCACCCCGGTTGTGGGAGAGCTGGTTGGCGGTGACATGGAAGTGTTTGCAGTGTGCGGGACCAGACTGCTTCCACACATCCACAATGAATGTCCCTCCATTTATTTGGGAAAAGTACAACTGAGAGTGGACAAGTTCCATACCGGTCGGAGCAATCTGAAGCTTTAACTGTCTGACACCCTGGTTTGGGATGTCTTGCACCTCATACATTCATCAGTCTCTGTGGCGCAATGGGTTAGCGCGTTCGGCTGTTAATCGAAAGGTTGGTGGTTCGAGCTCACCCAGGGACGAAGTGTGTAACTGTTTTTCCCCGAGTATTCGGTGCCGCACAGTCCCAGGTTGTCATTGTGCGTTTTGGCTGCACGAATCTATTCCGCAAATGTTGCCAGAAGTGCTGTTATCCAATTAGTTCCCACTCCAATATTTTATGAGCATTCAGTTCAAGTAAAACGATAAAAAATTTTTTACATGGATCATGTTCATCCATCCAGCCCATTAGAAATAAATTATGTTATTGGGTTTAAAGAAACAGGTGGAAATTGATTCTGTTGGTACATACATAGAACTTGAACTTCGGTCTCACGTGCTCCTCCTATCAAGTATAGACACACACATAATCAATGGTTTTACAACTGAGTCATAAACACTTACAATTTTAAACCATTCTCATACAGCGTGTAAATGAGATAGGGATAAAACTTCATCACATGTAAAGAGAAATTGAATGATTGAGGATACCACTGTTCCTCAGTAATTATATTATTATTTATTTCATTCTTAAGAAGGTTATCGGCTAATTAACGGTGATTAAAAGAATTCTTACTTTTGCACGTTGGCTGCATGTCTTCAATTTTATCAGGTTTTGAATTTAAAAATGGGTTACAATGCTGGTTGAATACATGACCCCAAAGTCTTTTTGGGATCACAGGTTGAGTCTCTCTGGCGGTTTACGCTCTCTTGTACAGCGCCTGAGTTGGGGCTCCGGTTGTTGGGCGCTGGCCTGTGTGTCTGCTGTTTGCGGTGCCTCAGGCCTGTCCGGACTGCCCACAGTGACTGGCCTCTCGTCCCTTTGGTTCCGGTGTTTGGTCACCTGTGCGAGAGTGAACTCAATATCATGTTCTTCCTCTGCTTCTTCTTTGGGGTTGCTGAACCTCCTTTTTGTTTGATCCACGTGTTTGCGGCAGATTTGTCCATTGGTAAGTTTAACTACCAGAATCCTATTGCCCTCTTTGGCAATCACAGTGCCTGCGAGCCATTTAGGCCCTGCAGTGTAGTTGTGGACAATAACAGGGTCGTTTACACCAATATATCGTGCCCTCGCATTCCTGTCATGGTAGTTATATTGTGATTGGCGCCTGCTCTCAACAATTTATTTCATGGTGGGGTGTATAAGGGATAACAGGTTTTGAGCGTCCTTATCATTAGCAGCCCTGCGAGTGGAACCCCTGTGAGCGAGTGTGGTCGGGATCTATTGGCCAATAGGAGGCGTGATAAGTGGCTTTGTAGGGAACCCCCTTGGATTCTGAGCATCCCCTGTTTCATTATCTGCATTTCCGTTCTGCCTGGCCGTTTGAGGCTGGCTTGAACGGTGCCTTTCTGAAATGGTTAATTCCATTGCCTGCCATGAAGTCCTGGATTTCAGTGCTTGTGAAGCACGGGCCATTGTCGCTGACCAAGATGTCCGGTAGACCGTGGGCGGCGAACATTGCTCGTAGACTTTCTACCGTGGCAGAGGATGTGCTTGAATTTAGAATGTCACACTCGATCCATTTGGAGTGGGCGTCTACTACAACCAAAAACATTTTTCCGATGAAAGGACCTGCGTAGTCATCATGGATGCGTGATCAAGGCTTGGCGGGCCATGGCCAGGGGCTAAGGGGGGCTTCCCTGGGTGCATTGCCCAGCTGGGCACACGTGTTGCACCTGCGAACACAAACGTCCAGATCTGCATCTATCCCTGGCCACCAAACGTGTGACCTGGCAATTGCCTTCATCATGACAATGCCCGGATGATCATTGTGGAGTTCTCTGATGAACACCTCTCTGCCCATCTGGGTCATGACTACGCGGTTTACCCACAGTAGGCAATCGGCCTGAATCGAGAGTTCATCCCTGCCCCTATGAAATGGTTTAAATTCCTCAGGGCATGCCCTGTACGTGGCTGCCCAGTCCCCGTTCAGGACACATTTCTTGACTAGAGACAATAGCGGGTCTCTATTTGTCCAGACTTTAATCTGACCGGCTGTCACAGGTGAACCTTCACTTGCGAAAGCTTCAACAGCCATGACCATCTCAGCGGCATGCTTGGTAGCCCCCTCAGGGGTGTCTAGTGGGAGCCTGCTGAGTGCATCGGCGCAGTATTCAGTGCCCGGTCTGTGCCGAATTGTGTAGTCATAGGTGGCTGACGTGAGTGCCCACCTCTGTATGCGGACCGATGCGTTTGCATTTATGGCCTTGTTGTCGGCCAAAAGGGACGTTAGGGGTTTGTGATCTGTCTCCAGCTCAAATTTACTGCCAAACAGTTATTGGTGCATTTTCTTTACCGAATATACACATGCGAGCACCTCCTTTTCTATCATCCCGTAGCCCCTTTCTGCCTGGGACAGACCTCTGGAGGCATAAGCTACCGGCTGTAACTGACCCTTGGCATTGACATGCTGCAACACACACCCGACACCATAGGACGACGCATCGCACGTTAACACAAGTTTCTGACATGGGTCATATCGCGTTAACAGATTGTTGGAACATAACAAATTGTGTGCTCTATTTAAAGCCCTTTCCTGGCTGTCCCCCCAGACCCATTCGCGACCTTTGTGTAGGAGCACGTGTAGCGGCTCGAGAAGCGTGCTCAATTTGGGAAGAAAGTTACCAAATAGTTGGGGAGCCCCAGGAACAAACGCAGCTCCGTCGTGTTACGGGGTCTGGGTGCTCTCTGGATCGCTTCCGTCTTGGACGCAGTAGGGCTCATCCCGTCTACTCCGACCATCATCCCCAGGAATTCTACCTCTGGAGCTCGGAAGATGCACTTCGCCTTTTTCAGTCGCAGCCCTACCCGGTCCAGTCTGCGTAGCACCTCCTCCAGGTTGTGGAGGTGTTCTTCAGTCTCGTAATCCGGGATGAAAATGTCGTCCTGAAAAACCATCGTCCCTGGAATCAACTTGAGGAGGCTTTCCATATTTCGTTGGAAGATCGCGGCGGCTGAGCGAATCCCGAACGGACATCTGTTGTACTCAAACAACCCCTTGTGTGTCGTGATGGTGGTCAGCTTCTTCAAACTCTCTCGCCAGCTCCTGGGTCATGTAAGCTGAGCTCACGTCCAATTTTGAAAAAGGCTTGCCACCGGATAGCATCGCAAAGAGGTCCACTGCTCTCGGTAGCGGGTACTGGTCTTGGAGTGACACCCGATTGATGGAGGCCTTGTAATCACCATATATCCTGACTGACCCATCCGCTTTGAACACCGGTACAATCGGGTTCGCCCAGTCACTGAATTCGACTGGAAAAATGATACCTTCCCTCAGCAGGCGGTTCAATTCACCTTCTATCTTTACCCGCATCACGTACGGCACCGCTCTGGCCTTGTGGTGTCCTGGCCTGTCCGGGTTTATGTGAATCACTACCTTGGCCCCCATGAAAGTGCCAATGCCGGGTTGAAATAATGAGTCAAATTTTTGCAGGATCTGTGAGCATGAAACTCGCTCCACAGAGGAAATAGCATTAACATTGCCCCAGTTCCAGTTCATGACAGCAAGCCAACTCCTCCCCAGTAGTGCGGGACCGTCCCCCGGGATAACCCAGAGTGGCAACCTGTTCTCCGAATCTTTGTGGGTCACGATTATCGTGGCGCTGCCAAGTACCGGAATGATCTCCTTGGTGTATGTCCGTACCTGTGCGTCAATCGGTGATAATTTTGGATGCCCACAACTTTTCAAACTATTTGATACCCATCAGGGACTGGCTAGCCCCCGTGTCTAGCTCCATTGATACTGGGATGTCACTGAGGAGCACTTTCATCATTATCGGTGGCGTCCTGGTGTATGAACTGTATACGTGCTCCACATGAACTCACTGAACTTCAGCTTCCAGCGATTTCCCCCAGCTTTCATTTCTGCAATTTATGTAGGTATTTTGTTCATCTCTGCAAACTCCGGCTGAGTTTGTGCCTCCATGCCTCCAACATGAGCTGTTGTTGGAAACAAAAGATCCCTTGCTCATCAATCGTCCCTGACTACCCCTGTGACTGACCTTGAGTGTGCCATTAACAGGTGTTGATGGCCCCATTACTGGCCACATTGTCCCTTGCAATGGTGTGAATCGCCGTTCTGCTTGCTATGATCTCTGTCGAACTCCCCCTCTGGATTCGACTACATGTTGGGGCATGCCCGATTGCCCTTGTCTGCCTGTAGAACTGTGTGCTGCTTCAACGATGTTGATTCTCTGTCCCAACCATTCCTTAACACAGTATCTCTCGTCTATTCTGCTAGCGGCCATGCTCACGTGGTTTAAATCCCAGTTTCTCGTCGCCATTGATACATCCTTACTATACAGTAGAAATGCACACGAGGCCCATACTTGAGAGAAGGTCAGTGTGTGGCCTGTCCTTTATTCCTTAGCACTCAAGTGATGAAAGTGGGTGGAGCTTCCCCTTTTATACCTGAAGATCCAGGTTAGAAGTGTCTCCCACAAGTTCACCACCTAGTGGTCATTGTTCTCACAGTGTACAACTGAGGTCAGATTATATATGGGTTACAATGTTGGTTGAATACATGGCAATAAGCACTTAACATTTTAAACCATTCTCCTAAAATACAGTGTGTAAACGAGATAGGGATAAAAGTTCATCACATGTAAAGAGAAAATTAATGATTGAAGCTAGTAAAAGATCCTCTCGGAATAAGTGATCACAGGATGGTTGAATTTGTAATACAGATTGAAGGTGAGGAAGTAGTGTCTCAAACGAGCGTACTATGCTTAAACAAAGGGGACTACAGTGGGATGAGGGCAGAGTTGGCTAAAGTAGACTGGAAACACAGACTAAACGGTGGCACAATTGAGGAACAGTGGAGGACTTTTAAGGGGCTCTTTCATAGTGCTTAACAAAAATATATTCCAGTGAAAAAGAAGGAGCAGTAAGAGAAGGGATAACCAGCCGTGGATAACCAAGGAAATAAAGGAGAGTATCAAATTAAAAACCAATGCGTATAAGGTGGCCAAGGTTAGTGGGAAAATAGAAGATTGGGAAAATTTTCAATGACACCAAAGAATGACTAAGAAAGCAATAAAGAAAGGAAAGATAGATTACGAAGGTAAACTTGTGCAAAGCATAAAAACGGATAGTTAAAGCTTTTACCGATATATAAAACGGAAAAGAGTGACTAAAGTAAATGTTGGTCCCTTAGAAGATGAGAAGGGAGATTTAAAAATGGGAACTGTGGAAATGGCTGAGACCTTAAACAATTATTTTGCTTCGGTCTTCACAATGGAAGACACAGAAACCATGCCAGAAATTGCTGGTCACAGGAATGTGGGAAGAGAGGACCTTGAAACAATCACTATCACTAGGGGGCTAGTGCTGGACAGGCTAATGCTACTCAAGGTAGACAAGTCCCCTGGTCCTGATGAGATGGCAGGGTATTAAAAGAGATGGCGGAAGTTATAGCAGATGCATTCGTTACAATCTACCAAAATTCTCAGGACTCTGGGGAGGTACCAGCGGATTGGAAAGCAGCTAATGTAATGCCTCTGTTTAAAAAAGGGGGCAGACAAAAGGCAGGTAACGAAAGGCTGGTTAATTTAACATCTGTAGTAGGGAAAATGCTTGAAACTATCATGAAGGAAGAAAGAGCGGGACATCAAGATAGGGATAGTGCAATCAAGCAGACGCAGCATGGATTCATGAAGGGGAAATCAAGTTTAACTAATTTACTGGAATTCTTTGAGGATATAACGAGCATGTTGGATAGAGGTGTACCGATGGATGTGGTGTATTTAGATTTCCAAAAGGCATTCGATAAGGTACCACACAAAAGGTTACTGCAGAAGATAAAGGTACGCGGAGTCAGTGGAAAAGTATTAGCATGGATAGAGTATTGGCTGGCTCACAGAAAGCAGAGAGTCGGGATAAATGGGCCCTTTTCGGGTTGGAAATCGGTGGTTAGTGGTGTGCCACAGGGCTCGGTGCTGGGACCACAACTGTTTACAATATACATAGATGACCTGGGAGAGGGGACAGAGTGTAGTGCAACAAAATTTGCAGATGACACAAAGATTAGAGGGAAAGCAGGTTGTGTAGAGGACACAGAGAGGCTGCAAAGAGATTTAGATAGGTTAAATGAATGGGCTAAGGTTTTGCAGATGGAATACAATGTCGGAAAGTGTGAGGTCATCCACCTTGGGAAAAAAAACAGTAAAAGGGAATATTATTTGAATGGGGAGAAATTGCAACATGCTGCGGTGCAGAGGGACCTGGGGGTCCTTGTGCATGAATCCCAAAAAGTTAGTTTGCAGGTGCAACAGGTAATCAGGAAGGCGAATGGAATGTTGGCCTTCATTGCGAGAGGCATGGAGTACAAAAGCAGGGAGGTCCTGCTGCAACTGTATAGGGTATTGGTCAGGCCGCACCTGGAGTACTGCGTGCAGTTTTGGTCACCTTAATTAAGGAAGGATATACTAGCTTTGGAGGGGGTACAGAGACAATTCACTCGGCTGATTCCGGAGATGAGGGGGTTACCTTATGATGATAGATTGAGTAGACTGGGTCTTTGCTCGTTGGAGTTCAGAAGGATGAGGGGTGATCTTGTAGAAACATTTAAAATAATGAAAGGGATAGACAAGATAAAGGCAGAGAGATTGTTTCCACTGGTCGGGGAGACTAGAACTTGGGGGCACAGCCTCAAAATACGGGGGAGACATCCATTGTGGATGTGTGGAAGCAGTCTGGTCCCGCACACTGCAGGCACTTCCATGTCACCGCCAACCAGCTCTCCCACAACCGGTGTGAGCTACCTTCCAGCCTTCCGGTGCCTTGTCTGTGACAAAGTATTCCGATTGTTCTGAAGCCGGTATTCGGTTTTAATTTCTTTTCAGCTCCTGACTGCGAATATTCCTGTGATTAAACGTGAACTAAATGCTTACAGGGACAGTTGGATTCAGCGATTCTTTGCTTGGTGAAATTTCAAAGATTGAAAGCGATGTACATCAACCCCAAACCTCGTCACCTACTCGCTAACCGCTACACGCTGCTTCCGTGAGATGGAAGCCCAGTTGCTGTTTCAAGCTTGAATGCAGGAACAAGCAGAACTTATTCCAAGAAAGTCCAAGTCCCTGAGGCATCTGATTATTTGAACCGAACTCCTTCGCAAAGAGTTGAGGTTCGTGTGGGGTGATTTGGGCACATCTTTCCCCACACTATAACACTTCAAATATAACTCAACAGCTGTAAAGTGCTTTCTCTCTTCCTCTTGTCTGTATCCTGTGCTTTTATTTCTCTATTTATTCCCCCTGTCTCAATTTCTCGTGTTTAAAAGGGAACAAAAGATGAAGTGGGTGTCACTGTGGAACAATTTCTCTCGCTCAAAGTTAGATGCACGACCGTTGCTCCATGAGGTCTCGGCAGCTAGCCGTTGATATTCAGGTCCATAAATAAATATATTTTTTTGGATTTATACAAATTATCGAAGCTGTTCTCTGGTCGCGTGGTTAAGATCTCGAGCATTAAACCTCTTTCCATTCTCAATCAGTTCATCGCAGAAACATAATTGAGGTGTGTGAGAGGATTAATGATTGCTGTAATCGCCGTTAATAACCCCACTACTATCTGCTACAGAACGAGCTTACACACTCTCCCGCTTCTCCTGCCCTTTGCCGGACACGTGTTCGGGGTTTAATTTTACAAACTGGGTGTGTTCGCTGATCGCGGGGAGATGATAGGAGCCTCTGTGGCCCCACTGTGAGGGTGTGGAAGTGAACACTGTGGCTGGGTGATCCGTGACATTTCTGTAAAGGCAGCAGAGGAGAAGGATTGAGAGCTTTGAGTGTGGGACAGAAGTTGTTTAAGGTGAGCCAACACATTCCCGATCAGCACAGAGGGAGCTCACTGGTCAGCTCCCCTCTGTTGGGGTTACTGTGCCAGAGGTTTCCGTAATGTAGTGGTTGTCACGTTTGCTTTGTATGTATATGATCACTGGTTCGATCCCAAGTGCGAACTTTATGTTTAAACTTGCTGTGGATGAACAATTGGAGCCGAGTTGAGTCTCCGAGCAAATGCTGCCTGACGTGCTGAGATTTCCAGCATTTGCTGTATTTATTGATTAAAGTATCAACTCTCCCTCAGTTAGCATTTCTTTCATTGTGCAAAAGAAGGTGATGGATTAATTAATGATGCTTTCCCGTGAAAGCAACACAAAAGTTTAACGAATAAACATACGGTGACTGGCAGGTGAGCGCTGCTTCTGACACCCAGTGGGAATGGGCGGGGATTTTAAAGCCCCTTTTATTGCAGAACCGTCATATAGATCAACATCTCAGACTCAGTGTTTCGGCCTCGTGGTGCAGCGGTGGTGTGTCTGCCTCTTGATCAGAAAGTTGCGTGTTTAAATCATGTTGAGGTCCCTGTTCTTTTGGGCAATTACAGAATTAATATTTTCTTTGCTGTTTGGCAATAACCAGACCATTGCTCCAAGGTCTGTCTCAATGTTTCCCCGGTGTCAGGCAGAGATACGCCTGCTGTCCTCATTTACTTCATGTGACAGGACACAATAGTTCAAAATCAAACTGCAGGTGGCCACACATAATATTGAGCAATCAGGATGGCAGAGCGGTCTAAGTTGCTGCATCAGGTTGCAGTCTGCTTTGAAAGCGTGGGTTCCGTAGTGTAGTGGTCATCACATTCGCTTAACACGCAAAAGGTTCCTGTTTCAAAACCAGCTGAAAACGTGCTCAATTAAATATGAGAAGCATTGAATAATGTGCATTTCTGGTTCAGTATTAACAAAGCATAATGACTCCCAGTCCTGCTACATTTGGTGAATACTCTGTACAGTTCGGTACACATTCAAACTCTACAGTTTCCAGCCCCTCTCAAAGCTGCACATTCCGGCTGCTTTCAGTTGAGTTGTGAGAGATTATTGACGGATCCTGCAGCTGTGAAAAGGAATGATGTGTTAGAGGGGTCATCAAACGAGGCCATGTGGGTTGAATTAAAGAACAAAAATGGGGCGATCACACTACTGGGAGTGCACTATAGACCCCAAGGCAGTTAGAGGGAGATAGAAGAACAAATATATGGGCAGATTGTTGAGAAGTGCAAAACCTCTAGAGCTGTAATAGTGGAGGATTTTAACTACCCGAATATTAACTGGTGAAATGATAGTGTGAATGGTACAGATGGTGGAGAATTCCTAAAATGCATTCAGGAGAACTTCTTCATCCAGTATGTAACAAGCCCATCAAGGGAGGGTCGGTTCTGGACTGGGTCTTGTGATCGAAGAGGGGCAGGTATGAGGGGTATTAGTGGGAGAGATCCTGAGGGTACAGAGCAAGTATGTTCCCTTAAAACAAAGGTGGGACTAACAAATCTAGAGCTCCCGGGATGTCAGGGGACATACAGGGAAAGTTAACGAAAAAAAGGGAAGCTTATGACAGATACCGATAAATCAATACTGCAGAAACTCTAGAGATGCAGAGGTGCAATTAAAAAATATATCAGGAAAGCAAAGAGAGAGCATGAGAGAATGTTGGCAATTAAATATGGGAAAACCCAAAGATGTTTTATAAATACATTAAGAGCATGATGATAACAAGATAAAGAGTGGAGCCTATTAGCGTCCATAAAGGGAATCTGTACGCGGAGGCGGAAGGCTTGGGTAGGATTCTTTATGAATACATTGCATCAGTTTTCACAAAAGAGAGGGGCGATGTGGACTTTGCAATGAGGGTGGAGAAGTGTGAAATATTAGATGAAATAAACATAGTGAGAGAGGAAGTATTGGTGGTTTAGCAGCTTTGAAAGTGGATAAATCCCCAGGCCAGGATGAAATGTATCCCAGGCTGATAAGAGCAGCAAAAGAGGAAATAGCAGAGGCTCTGACCACCATTGTCCAATCCTCACTGGCTACAGGTGAGGGGCCAGAGGATTGGAGCACTGCTAACATTGTACCTTTGTTTAAAAAGGGAGAAAGGGATTGAGTAAATTTAGGCTGGCCAGCCGAACCTTTTACAATTATTTGTAAAAATCCTGAGTGACTGGATAAAACTTCATTTGGAAAGTCATGGATTAATCAAGGATAGTCAACATGAATTTGTCAAGGGAAGGTCGTGTCTGACTAAATAGATTGCATTTTTCGAGGAGGTAACCAGGAGGGTTGATGAGGGCAGTGGTATGATGTAATGTATATGCACTTTAGCAAAGCTTTTGATAAGGTCGCACTTGAAAGACTGGTTACGAATGTAAAAGCCCATGGGATTCAAGGGCAAAGTGGCAAGTTGGGTCCAAAATTTGTTCAGAGGCAGGAATCAAAGCGAAATGGTTGATGGGTGATTTTGTGATCCAGTGGGGTTCCGCAGGGCTCAGTGCTGGGTCCCTTGCTTTTTGTGGTATGCATCAATGACTTGGACTTAAATGTTGAGGGTACGAGTAAGAAGTTTGCAGATGACACTAAAACAGGCTGAGCGGTTGATAATGAAGAAGAAAGTGGCGGACTACAGGAAGATATCAATGGATGTCTCAAGGCGCTTTGCAGCCAATGAAGTAATTTTTGAAGTGCGGTCACTCTTGTAGTGTGGGAGACACAGCCGCCAATTTGCACACGGCAGGCTCCTTTCGGCAGCAGGGTGATGATGACCAGATCATCTGTCTCTGTGATGTTGATTGAGGGATAAATATTGACCAGGACACGAATCCTGGCCACATTGATCCGCCCACCACTTCACACTGTTCTCCGAGGGACCAGCGCGATGATACTATAACAACAAGCGAAGTTGGTAAGCTATCCATGCAGTCCATCGGAATCCAGCCACACCACCTTATACCACGGGTAACATCTCTCCATGGATTCTGGAATCTGGATCAACAAACCATAATCCCATCTTAGAAGGGATTCCGGGAGGTGCTTCAAGTTTTATTCCATATATGTTAACAGTTTTATGTTAACCCTGGTCGTCATTTTGGAGCGTGAGCAAGAACATCGGCAGGGCCCAGGTAGAGAGGAGTGGGAAGGTCGGGGCGGATGAGCGGTGAGTGTTTGTGGCGAGATGCGGTGAATGTTTATGGTGGAGGAGCGGCGACAGATCGTGGAGGAGGTGCGACAGATGACGGTATGGGACCCAGAAGAGCCGAGGGCCCAGGGGCAGCACGGGCCAGCCCACACTGCGATATGTGTGGGCACTGGGTCCATGCAGCAGAGCTGGTCTCCTGTCGTCTTGGTTAACCCTTGCCACTGGACCAAGACCACGCTCTGTCAAGCCCGTGTGGTGGCTGCTGTGCAACGGTCACCCCACGTTAAAAAAATCCACACAAAGGCATCTTCCACCCCCTCAATGGGAGTCCAGGACTGGAACATCGGGTCCTTCATCGAAACACCTGTGAACTCATGGAAGCAAATCGTCCTCGATCGAGGGACCGCCTATGATGATGATGATCAATGTACTGGTCAGTTGGGCAGAACTGTGGCAAATGGAATTCAATCCGGATAAGTGTGAGGTAATGCATTTGGGGAGGTTTAACAAGGTAAGGGAATACACATTAAATGGTACGACACTGAAAAGTGTAGAGGAATAAAGGGACCTTGGAGTGCAGGTCCGCAGATCCCTTAAGGTAGCAGGCCAGGTAGTTAATGTGGTTAAGAAGGCATATGGAATACTTGCCTATATTAGTCAAGGCATGGAATACAAGAGCAAGGAGGTTATGCTTGAACTGTACAAAACACTGGCTACACCACAGCTGGAGTACTGCGTGCAGTTCTGGTCACCACATTACAGGAACGATGTGATTTCACTGGAAAAGGTGCAGAGGAGATTTACTAGAATGTTGCCTGGACTGGAGAATTTTGGCTATGAGGATAGTTTGGAGATGCTGAATCTGTTTTCTTTGCAACAGAGGCTTCTGAGTGGAGACCTGATTGAGGTGTATAAAATTGAGGGGCCTGGATAGAGTGGATAGGAAGGTCCTGTTTCCCTTGGCAGAGGGGTCAACAACCAAGGGGCGTAGAATTAAAGTAATTGGCGGAGGTTTAGAGGAGATAAGAGGGGACATTTCATCACCCAGAGGGTGGTGGGGGTCTGGAACTCAATGCCTGAAAGGGTGGTAGAGAGAGGGACCCTCACTATATTTAAAAGATACGTGGATGTGCACTTAAAGAGTCGCAACCTACAGGGCTCTGGTCCGAGAGCTTGAAAGTGGGATCAGGCTGGATAGCTCTTGGTCGGCCGGCGGGGACACGATGGGCCGAAATGGCCTCACTCTATGCTGAAACTTTCTGATTCTATGATTCTATTAATATAGATATATATATATATATATATAATATATACCATTATCGTCATTTTTCCTTGGTGGTCGAGTGGTTAAGATCCCGAGCACTAAGCCTCTTTCTATTCTCAATCAGTTTATCACATGAAAATAATTGAGGTCTGTGAGAGGATGAATAATTGCATACCTCGGGAGCCTATTATCAGCGAGGGCAGGCATCGACGACGAGGTTCAACACTGCCTCCAGTGCGTCAGTGCAGCCTTCGGCCGCCTGAGGAAGAGAGTGTTCGAAGATCAGGCCCTCAAATCTGCCACTCAGCTCATGGTCTACAGGGCTGTAGTGATACCCGTCCTCCTGTATGGCTAAGAGACGTGGACCTTATACAGTGGACACCTCAAGTCGCTGAAGAAATACCATCAATGATGTTTCTGCAAAATCCTGCAAATCCCCTGGGAGGAAAGATGCACCAACGTTAGCATCCTCAATCAGGCCAACATCCCCAGCATTAAAGCACTGACCACACTCGACCAGCTCCGTTGGACGGGCCTCATTGTTCGCATGCCTGACACAAGACTCCAAAAGCAAGCGCTCTACTTTGAAATCCTGCACGGCAAGCGAGCCCCAGGTGAGCAGGGGAAACGTTTCAAGGACCCTCAAAGCCACTTCATAAAATGCAACATCCCCAACAACAGCTGGGAGTCCCTGGATAAAGACCACCCTCAGTGGAGGAAGAGCATCTGGAGGGCGCTGAGCACCTCGAGTCTCATCGTCGAGAACATGCAGAACACATGCACAGGCAGCGGAAGGAGCGTGTGGCAAACCAGTCCCACCCACCCTTTCCTTCAACCACTGTCTGTCCAACCTGTGACAGAGACTGTAATTCCTGTATTGGACGCTTCAGTCACCTGAGAACTCACTTTTAGAGTGGAAGCAAGTCTTCCTCGATTTCGAGGGACTGCCTATGGTGATGATGAATTGCTGTAATCACCGTTATTAACCCCGTTACTTGCTGTTACACACTGAGTTTACAGACTCTCTGGCTTCTCCTGCCCGTTGCGGGACACTTGTTCCGGGTGCAACTTTACAAACTGGGTGAGTTCGCTGATCGAGGGGAGACGGCAGGAGTCTCTGTGGCCCACTGTGAGGATGTGGAAGTGAACATGGTGGGTGGTAATTATGTGACATTTCTGTAAAGGGCAGCGGAGGAGAAGGATTGAGAGCTTTCAGTGAGGGACAGAAGTTGTTTAAGGTGAGCCAACACATTCCTGATCCTCCTCTCTTCTTCTGAGGCAGTCCCCCGGAGTCGAGGATGACTTGCTTCCACATCAGCATCGATCCCGATCAGCACCGAGGGAGCTCACTGTTCAGCTCCCCTCTGTTGTGCTTCTTGTAACAGAGGTTTCTGTAGTGTAGTGGTTATCACGTTTGCTTTACATGTGAAAAGTTCCTGGTTCTATCCCGGGCGGGAACATTATGTTTAAACTTGCTGTGGATGAACAATCGGAGGTGAGTTTCGACTCCTGGCAAAAAAGCAGATGCTGCCTGTGCGGTACCAGAACTGAACACAGTCCACCAAGTGAGGTCTAACCAGGGCTTTGTATAGCTGCACACAACATCTGTCCCCTTGTGTTCCAGTAATACGAACACAAGAAATAGGAGCAGGAGTTGTCCACACCGTCCCTCGACCCTGCTCCACCATTTAATAAGATCATGGCTGATCTGATCATTGACTCAGCTCCACTTCCCCCCCGCTCCCCATAACCCCTTATCCCCTCATCGTTTAAGAAATTATCGATTTCTGTCTTAAATATATTCAATGTCCCAGCTTCCACAGCTTTCGGAGGCAGCGAATTCCACAGATTTACAATCCTCTGAGGGAAGAAATTTCTCCCCATCTCAGTTTTAAATGGGCGGCCCCTTATTCTAAAATCTAGTTCTAGTCTCCCCCACCAGTTGAAACATCCTCTCTGCATCCACCTTATCGAGCCCCCACATAATCTTATACATTTGGATAAGATCACCACCCATTCTTCTGAATTCCAATGAGTAGAGGCCCAATCTAAACAACCTTTCCTCAGAAGTCATCACCCTCAACTCTGGAATCGACCAGTGAACCTTCTCTGAACTGCCTCCAGAGCAAGTATATCCTTTCGTAAATATGGAAAACAAAACTGCATGCAGTATTCCAGGTGTTGCCTCAACAATACCCTGTATAACTGGAGCAAGATTTCCCTGCTTTTATACTCCATCCCCTTTGCAATAAAGGCCAAGATTCCATTGGCCTTCCTGATCACTTGCTGGTGATCGAGTTCGCGAGATATGAAGGCCAGCTTAACATTAGTCTTATTTGATTATTTTCTGTACCTGCCCATGACATTTACATAAAACCATGTTGACTCTGTCGAATCATGTTATAATTTTCGAAGTGCCCTGACACCTCTTCCTGAACAATGGATTACAGCATTTTCCCGATGACTGATGTCAGACTAACTGTCCTGTAGTTCCCGGTTTTCTCTCTCCCTCCTTTCTTGAATAGCGATGTTACATTTTCTACCTTCCGATCCGCTGGGACTGTTGTAGAATCTGGACATCGTGCTGCAACGGTTACGGGTCTAACTCCCGATCAGGAGGCTGCGCGTTCAAATCAGTTACTTTAGTGTTGTTCTTCTGGAATTGATATTGTGTTTGCTGTTTCACAATAACCAGACCCTTGCTCTAAAACCTGTCTCACTGTTTCCCCAGGGGCACGTTCATGTTACAATGAACATTCTGAATCAGATGCCTGAAGTACAGTGTGTAAAATGGGATATGGTTCAACAGTTAACATGCAAAACACAGAATCAATTATTCAATTATCGACTTTCCCTCAGTTAACATTACTTTCACTGTGCAAAAGAAGCTGATCGGTTAATTAATGAAGTTTGCCCGAGAAAGCGACATAAAATTTAACAATAATGATTCACCCAACCTGGGGCTCAAACCCACAACCCTGAGAATAACAGCATCATGTTGTATCTACTGATCTAGCCAAGATTATGTAAATCACACGTCCCTGTCGGTGATTGCAGCCAGGCGCCTGTTGGTTTCGCCCCATTTCCCGGTGTTTCCCGATCCTGTCTGTCTCTCTGGCTCTGATTAATCTGTGTGTGGCCACCTCCAGTTTGAATTTGAACGAATACCTGTGTTTGTGTATTCAGTAAAAACAGAAAATGCTTGAAAAACTCAGCAGGTCGGGAAGTATCTTTGGAGGTGGGGAAGTGGGAATAATTGATGGGTTTGTTTGCGGCTTTGATCTGTTGCTGGGAAGTGAGGCAGCGCTGCAGGATGCTTTTTTTCGAGGTGTAAGCAGAGGTTTCCGTCGTGTAACGGTTATCACCTTCGCCGCACATGTGAAATATCCTCGGTTTGAGCACGGACAGGAACATTATTTTAGCGAATATTTTTCTGTGGGATACATTTTAAAAAGTCGCCCCAGGTTCCTTGTATCATGAGCGATGGGCATTTTAACTCACTCTCCTAAAATACAGTGTGTGTAAAATCAGATAGGGGATAAAACTTCATCAATGATTAAAGTTCCTTAACGCAGTAAAGTTCAGTTGTTGAAGTTTCCATCGATGCATTGCATAAACATAACTGAGGTGTGTGAGAGGATTAATAATGGGCTTTAATCGTTAATGAGCCCATTACTTTATGTTATAGACCCAGGTAACACACTCTCCTGCTTCTGAAAGAGTTCAGATGCATGTGGGGTGATTGGGGCACATCTTTCCCCACATTACAAGGCTCCATCGGTACTTCATTGACTTTAAATCACTTGGGGACACCCTGAGTTGTTGAAAGGCCACGTAAAAATGCAAGTCATTCTTTGCAAAAGTTCTAACCGCAAGTTCAATCTTCGCCGGCAAATGGAGGCTCACCCAGAATTTGTTCTGACACCACGACAAAGTCCTTAAAAGTGGGATTCAGCAGTTCGGCTGCTCGCTTAACATTTCCGTCTGACCTGGTGCTGCAAGTGGAGATGTGTCCGCAGTGTAGCGTTTAACACGTTCGCCTCACACACGGGAAAGCTCACCGGGTGGAAATATTTTGTTGGAACTTTCTCCTCAAGCATGTTCAGGGGAGAGATTTTTCTCCAGTGAAAGGACATAAGATCATAAGAACGAAAGAATTAGGAACAGGAGTCGGCCATTCGGTCCATTTTAAAGTTTTCAAAATGATTCCACGCGGGGACCTTTGGTGTGTTTGGGGAACATGATAACCATCCCTACAGACACACAGTGGTAGATGTTGTCTAAGAAACATAACCAGAGCTCCAACCAACACAGCTGGCCGATACTTCAGGAGCTGGTTTTACGAGAATAGAATGACCGTGCTATATTTAGGAAGGCTGTGAGAGTGGCAGGAATTGATCTCGTGTTTCGCAGACTTTATACACAGGAAAATAGGAACAGGAGGAGGCCATTTGGCAGCGAGTGGTTCGGATCCGGAATGCGCTGCCTGAAAGGGTGGCAAAGGCAGAATTAATCTTATCTTTCAAAATGGATTTGGATAAGTATCTGAAGGAAAAATATCTCAGGGGTACGGGTAAAGGCCGGAGGAGTGGGACTAGCTGAGAGTCGGCACGGGCTCGACAGGTCGAACGGCCTACTTCCGTGCTGTAACCGTTCCATGATTCTATATTATGTTTAAACTTGCTGTGGATGAACAATCGGAGGGGAGCTTAGTCTCCTGGTAAAAACGCTGATGCTGTCTGGCCAGCTGAGATTTCCAGCAATTCTGTTTTTATTTTTTATTTATGGATTGAGTCGGTACAACTAGAGCTTTCTGATTCAGAAGATTCGGGGGGCACGGAAATTTGGAAGTTTAACGACTTTGAAAGGAACATTTTTGACTTGTGCAGCTTCGGTCAGAGAAATGTTTGTGTCATGATTTTTTCACAGAAAGGGATTCAGAATTACACCTTCTGGTTTAACACTTCTCTCTGAGCAGGCAGTTAAGCCGCGGTTTCCGTAGTGTAGCGGTTATCATGTTAGTCTTTCACACACAAAAGTTCCCGAGTTCAAGCCAGTGCAGAAACATCATTTTAGAATATATTTGCTGTGAAATAAGTTGAAAATAAGTACCCCAGGTTCCTTGTCTTATGAGCAATGAACATTTTAAACCAATCTCATAAAATACAGAGTGTGTTAAGTCAGATAGGGTGTAAAATGTCATCGATGATTAAAGCTCCTGAAATTATTACAGTTCAGTTTTTGAAATATCGACTGTAAATCTGCAAAACAATCCGGTTGGGAATATTGGCCCAAAAATTCCAGTTGGAGGCTTCCCGCGGACAATTCCCTTCCGACCGGAGATATTTTACGAACCTACTTGGTGGTCTAGGAGGCATCGTGGATTCCGCTGGGGAGGCCTTCTCTTCTCACGCTGCGAAGCACGCTCCCGTCCGGAGGGATCCCACGTGTGACTGCTCAGCCAATCAGGTACGTATTCCACAGCTTTCCCATGAATAGCAATGAGACTCGCGTACCTACGAGTTCTCAGTGCTATTCATGAGAACAAAAAACACACACACACTGAGAACTAATAAAAAACAGACCTCACATAATTAAAATTAATTGAAATTAAAGTTAATAAACGCATTAGAAAAAAACAAGGTAGTTCCAATTTTTTTTAAGCTTTGTAATTCGGGTGAAAAATAAACTTACCTTAGTTGGCAGAGTTTTTCACAACACATTGTGTTTATTTTATTTTATTTTATTGTGGTTATGAGTGTTTTTAAACACTTGCGCCTGTAAAATTTCGCTATGCGCTTGCTTTTTCAGCTGCAAGGTTTTTGAGGATATTTGCTGGGCAAGATATGCGTAAATCCCGCAATCCGTAGAAACTTTGTACGGGCCCAGTACGTTGGAATTTCCCTAAACTTACTGTGGATGAAGAATCGGAGGCAAGTTTAGTCTCCTGGCAAATGCTGCCTGACCTGATGAGATTTTCAGCATTTGCTGTTTTTATTTGCCAATTATTCTCCTGGCAAAAGGGCTCCCTTATTCCTTAATTGCTCTTTATTTCACTTCAATAACTAGATAGCTTATAGTGAGAGAAAACGGATCCACTGGGAACCTTTCGTGTGTGAGGCCAACGTGATATCCGCCACACTGCAGCCCATCAAAGGGTGAGAAACCACTGAATATAAAGGATGAGCTCACAAATATCAGGGGCAGTGCAGTCTGGTCAACGTCAAACCCTCCTTTCTTATTCAGCAGTGGCATGAACGGGAGTCAGACGCCACAAAGTTTAATTAAAGACACAAATACAAGTAACACTTCCAAATCTTTTCACTGTAAAATTCTTTCACTTTATTTCAAATCGTACTGTGTTGAATTTGAAAATGAGCACCATGGGATTTTATCTTCACCACTGATTTCCTGCATTGTTTCACATTGCAACATTAAGTTGTGAAAATACTGGCAAAACTGAGCCCCGGATTATTTTACGTCGGGGTCACATTGCTTTTGTATAATTCCAGAATTAATATTTTCATTGCTGTTTAGCAATAACCAGACCCTTGCTCCAAGGTCTGTCTCATTGTTTCCCCGGTGTCAGGCAGAGATACGCCTGCTGCCAACATTTATTTCATGTGACGGGACACAAAAGTTCAAAATCATCCTGCAGATGGCCACATACAGCATGAAATAGTCAGGATGGCCGAGTGGTCTCAGGTGCTGTGTTAAGTTTGCAGTACTTTATGGAAGCGTGGGTTCAAATCCCACTTCTTCATTATGGTCATTAAGCAAAACGCATTTGCTTGGCACCACGACCAACTCCTTAAAAGTGAGATTCAGCAGTTCACCTGCTCGCTTAACATTACCGTCTGACCTGGTGCTGAAAGTGGAGATGTTTCCGCAGCGTAGCGGTTAACACGTTCGCCTCACACGCGTAAGCTCACCGGGTGGGAATATTTTCTGGAGCTTTCTCCTCATACATGCTCAGGAGCGAGATTGTTCTCCTGTGAAAGGTCATAAGATCATAAACATGTCAGGATTAGGAGCAGGTAAAAATACATCTCCTCACCCTACGTCCCCTGCCCCGGATTTTTCCTTTTACCAATTATCTTATGTCTGTGTCCTCTGCTTACCGACACTTCTGCCCATGGAAACAGTTTCCCCATAATTCTGAAAACCTCTATTAAATATCTCCTTGACTGCGTTTACTGGGGTTCAATGTTTGGAAGGGTCAGTTCATCCATTTTGCACCGAAGAATGATCGACCGGGGCATGATCTAAAAACATTATGTCAGAGAAGATTTTTTCTGTGAAATAGCCGGTCCTGTTAATTTTAACAAAAGTTGCACCGGGTTCCTGGAGTCATAAGTGATATGTCCTTACTGTACAGTATAAATGGACACGAGGCCCGTGCTTGAGAGAAGGTCAGTCTGTTACCTGTCCTTTATTCCTTAGCACATTTGTGATGGAAGTGGGTGGAGCTTCCCCTTTTGGACCTGAAGGTCCAGGTAAGCAGTGTCTCCCACAAGTTCACCACCTAGTGGTCATTGTTCTCACAGTGTACAACTTGTCAGTTTATACATGGGTTACAATGCTGGTTGAATACATGACATCACCTCCCACCCCAAAGTCTTATTGAGATAACAGGTTGAGTCTCTCTGGTGGTTTACGCTCTGTTGTAGAGCGCCTGAGTTGGGACTCCGGTTGTTGGGCGCTGGCCTGTGTGTCTGCTGTTTGCGGTGCCTCAGGCCTATCCGGACTGCGCACAGTGACTGGGCTCTCCTCCCTATGGTTCCGGTGTTCGGTCACCTGTAGTGGAGTGAACTCTATATCGTGTTCTTCCTCTGCTTCTTCTATGGGGTTGCTGAACCTCCTTTTTGTTTGATCCACGTGTTTGCGGCAGATTGGTAAGTTTAACTACCAGAATCCTATTTCCCTCTTTGTTAATCACAGTGCCTGCGAGCCATTTAGGCCCTGAAGCGTAGTTGTTGACAAAAACAGGGTCATTTACACCAATACATCGCGCCCTCGCATTCCTGTCATGGTAGTTATATTGTGACTGGTGCCTGCTCTGAACAATTTCTTTTATGGTGGAGTGTTGAAGGGATAACCGGGTTTTGACCGTCCTTTTCATTTGCAGCTCTGCGGGTGGAACCCCTGTGAGCGAGTGTGGTCGGGATCTTTTGGCCAATAGGAAGCATGATAAGTGGCTTTATAGGGAACCCACTTGGATTCTGAGCATCCCCTGTTTGATTATCTGCACTTTTCGTTCTGATTGGCTGTTTGAGGCTGGCTTGAACGGTGCCGTTCTGACATGGTTAATTCCATTGTCTGCCATGAAGTCCTGGAATTCAGTGCTTGTGAAGCACGGGCCATTGTCGCTGACCAAGATGTCCGGTAGACCATGGGCGGCGAACATTGCCCGTAGACTTTCTACCGTGGCAGAGCATGTGCTTGAATTTAAAATGTCACACTTGATCCATTTGGAGTAGGCGTCTACTGCAACCAAAAATATTTTTCCTATTAAAGGACCTGCGTAGTCCACATGGATGCGTGACCAAGGCTTGGCGGGCCATGGCCAGGGGCTAAGGGGGGCTTCCCTGGGCAAATTGCCCAGCTGGGCAGAATGTTGAGAAGTGCAAAACCTATAGAGCTGTAATAGTGGAGGATTTCAACTACCCGAATATTAACTGGGAAAATGGTGTGAATGGTACAGATGGTGGAGAATTCCTAAAATGCATTCAGGAGAACTTCTTTATCCAGTATGTAACAAGCCCATCAAGGGAGGGGCGGTTCTGGACTGGGTCTTGTGATCGAAGAGGGGCAGGTATAAGGGGTATCAGTGGGAGAGCATTTTGGTGCGAGTGATCATACTCAGTAAGGTTTAGGGTAGTTATGGAAAAGGACAAAGGGGACCAGGAATAAAAGTTCTCAATTGGGGTAAAGCCAATTTTGCTGAGCTGAGATGGAATTTCGCCAAAGTGGACTGAGAACGGCTACTTGCTGGTAAATCAGTGTCAGAGCAGTGGGAGGCATTCAAGGAGGAGATCCTGAGGGTACAGAGGAAGTATGTTCCCTTAAAACAAAGGTGGGACTAACAAATCTAGAGCTCCCGGGATGTCAGGGGACATACAGGGAAAGTTAACGAAAAAAAGGGAAGCTTATGACAGATACCGATAACTCAATACTGCAGAAACTCTAGAGGTGCAGAGGTGCAATTAAAAAATATATCAGGAAAGCAAAGAGAGAGCATGAGAGAATGTTGGCAATTAAATCTGGGAAAACCCAAAGATGTTTTATAAATACATTAAGAGCACGATGATAACTGGAGAAAGAGTGGAGCCTATTAGGGTCTATAAAGGGAATCTGTACGCGGAGGTGGAAGACTTGGGTAGGATTCTTTATGAATACTTTGCATCTGTTCTCACAAAAGAGAGGGGCGATGTGGACTTTGCAATGAGGGTGGAGAAGTGTGAAATATTAGATGAAATAAGCATAGTGAGAGAGGAAGCATTGGTGGTTTAGCAGCTTTGAAAGTGGATAAATCCCCAGGCCCGGATGAAATGTATCCCAGGCTGATAAGAGCAGCAAAAGTGGAAATAGCAGAGGCTCTGACCAACATTGTCCAATCCTCACTGGCTACAGGTGTGGGGCCAGAGGATTGGAGCACTGCTAACTTTGTAGCTTTGTTTAAAAGGGAGAAAGGGATTGAGTAAATACAGGCTGGCCATCCGAACCTTTTACAATTATTTTTTAAAATCCTGAGGGACAGGATAAATTTTCATTTGAAAAGGCATGGATTAATCAAGGATAGTCAACCTGAATTTGTCAAGGGAAGGTGGTGTCTGACTCAGTTCATTGCATTTTTCGAGGAGGTAACCAGGAGGGTTGATGAGGGCAGAGGTATGATGTAATGTATATGCACTTTAGCAAAGCTTTTGATAAGGTCGCACTTGGCAGGCTGGTTACGGATGTAAAAGCCCATGGGATTCAAGGGCAATGTGACAAGTTGGGTCCAAAATTTGTTCAGAGGCAGGAATCAAAGCGTAATGGTTGATGGGTGATTTTGTGATCCAGTGGGGTTCCGCAGGGCTCAGTGCTGGTACCCTTGGTTTTTGTAGTATACATCAATGACTTGGACTTAAATGTTGTGGCTATGAGTAAGAAGTTTGCAGATGACACTAAAAATCGCTGAGTGGTTGATAATGAAGAAGAAAGTGGCGAACTGCAGGAAGATATCAATGTACTGGTCAGGTGGACAGAACTGTGGCAAATGGAATTCAATTCGGAAAGTGTGACTTAATGCATTTGGGGAGGTTTAACAAGGCAAGGGAATACACATTAAATGGTACGATACTGAAAAGTGTAGAGGAACAAAGGGACCTTGGAATGCAGGTCCACAGATCTCTGAAGGTAGCAGGCCAGGTTGATAATGTGGTTAAGAAGGCATATGGAATACTTGCCTTTATTGGTCAAGGCATGGAATACAAGAGCAAGGAAGTTATGCTTGAACTGTACAAAACACTGGCTATACCACAGCGGGAGTACTGCGTGCAGTTCTGGTCACCACATTACAGGAAAGATGTGATTTCACTGGAAAGGGTGCAGAGGAGATTTACTAGAATGTTGCCTGGTCTGGAGAATTTTGGCTATGAGGATAGTTTGCAGATGCTGAGTCTGTTTTCTTTGGAACAGAGGAGTCTGCGCAGAGACCTGTTTGAGTTGTATAAAATTGAGGAGCCGAGGTTCAGTGGATAGTAAGGTCCTGTTTCCCTCGGCAGAGAGGTCAACAAGCAGGGGCGTAGATTTAAAGTAATTGGGGGAAGTTTAGAGGAGATATGAGGGGACATTTCATTACCCAGAGGGTGGTGGGGGTCTGGAACTCAATGCCTGAAAGGGTGGAAGAGGGAGGGACCCTCACCACATTGAAAAGATATTTGAATGTTCACTTAAAATGCCGCAACCTATAGAGCTATGGACCGAGAGCTGGAAAGTGGGATTAGGCTGGATAGCTCTTGATCGGCCGGCGGGGACACGATGGGCTGAAATGGCCTCCTTCTGTGCTGAAAATTTCTGATTCTATGTTGCTATTAATATATATATATATAGGGCCAAGTTTCCACAGGATAAAAAATGGGCGCCCCTCCGAGATGGGCACCCGTTTTACGCGCCTAAAACGGCGCCAGAAAAAAAACGCACTATTCTCGAGCGCTCTGCAGCTCCTTGTCTGTTTGGCGCAGCGCCCAGCGGGGCGGACCTACACTCGCACCGATTTTGCAAGTGGGAGGGCGCGGGTACTATTTAAATTAGTTTTTTTTCCTGCCGGCAACGCTGCGCGTACGCGTTGGAGCGTTCGCGCATGCTCAGTGTGAAAAAAAACATTGGCACTCGGCCATTTTTGTAGTTCTTTGTAGCTCTTTAATTTTTGAACATTTTTTAATAAAACCACATTGCCATCAGCGCATCAGCACATCAGCACTGAGGCTTCCCTTCTCACTGTCTCCTTCCTATCCCTCCCCTCCCTCCACGGCAACAAGCCGCTGTCTCCTTCCCCTCCCTCCACTCCCTCCACGGCAACAAGCCACTGTCTCCTTCCCCTCCCTCCCCTCCCTCCACGGCAACAAGCCGCTGTCTCCTTCCCCTCCCTCCACTCCCTCCACGGCAACAAGCCACTGTCTCCTTCCCCTCCCTCCCCTCCGCGGCAACAAGCCACTGTCTCCTTCCCCTCCCTACCCTGCGCGGCAACAAGCCGCTGTCTCCTTCCCTTCCCTCCCCTCCCTCCACGGCAACAAGCCACTGTCTCCTTCCCCTCCCTCCCCTCCCTCCACGGCAACAAGCCGCTGTCTCCTTCCCCTCCCTCCCCTCCCTCCACGGCAACAAGCCACTGTCTCCTTCCCCTCCCTCCCCTCCCTCCACGGCAACAAGCCACTGTCTCCTTCCCCTCCCTCCCCTCCGCGGCAACAAGCCACTGTCTCCTTCCCCTCCCTCCCCTCCGCGGCAACAAGCCGCTGTCTCCTTCCCTTCCCTCCCCTCCCTCCACGACAACAAGCCGCTGTCTCCTTCCCCTCCCTCCCCTGCGCGGCAACAAACGGCGGTTTCCTTCGAACGATGGCTGAAAAGCACTTTCACACAGGTAGGAAGATGGGTTATTTAATCTTTTCTTTGCTTATAAATGTTTATTCAGGTTGGATTTATTTGTATAATATTTGTAGAAGTATAAATAATGAATGATTGTAGAATTTAATGAGTTCCCTTCCCCCCTCTCCCCCCCACCTCGTTCTGGACGCCTAATTTGTAACCTGCGCCTGATTTTGTAATGTGTAGAGCAGGTTTTTTCACTTCTACAAAAATCTTCACTTGCTCCATTCTACTTTAGTTTGGAGTGCGTTTTCACTGTGGAAACTTTGAATTCAGGCGTCAGTGGCCAGGCACGCCCCCTTTTGAAGAAAAAATTCTGTTTAAGTAGAACTGTTCTACCTCACTAGAACTGCAGAAAAAAAAAGTGGAGAATTGCGATTTCTGAGACATGGACCTTATACAGTGGGCACCTCAAGTCGCTGGAGAAAAACCACCAACGATGTTTCTGCAAAATCCTGCAAATCCCCTCGGAGGACAGACGCACCAACGTTAGCGTCCTCAATCAGGCCAACATCCCCAGCATCGAAGCACTGACCACACTCGACCAGCTCCGTTGGACGGGCCACATTGTTCGCATGCCTGACACAAGACTGCAAAAGCAAGCGCTCTACTCGGAACTCCTACACGGCAAGCGAGCCCCAGGTGAGCAGAGGAAACGTTTCAAGGACCCTCAAAGCCACTTCATAAAATGCAACATCCCCACCAACAGCTGGGAGTCCCTGGATAAGGACCACCCTCAGTGGAGGAAGAGCATCTGGAGGGTGCTGAGCACCTCGAGTCTCATCGTCGAGAGCATGCAGAACACATGCACAGGCAGCGGAAGGAGCGTGTGGCAAACCAGTCCCAACCACCCTTTCCTTCAACCACTGTCTGTCCCACCTGTGACAGAGACTGTAATTCCCGTATTGGACGGTTCAGTCACCTGAGAACTCACTTTTAGAGTGGAAGCAAGTCTTCCTCGATTTCGAGGGACTGCCTATGATGATGATGAATTGCTGTAATCACCGTTAATAATCCCGTTACTTCCTGTTACACACTGAGTTTACAGACTCTCTGGCTTCTCCTGTCCTTTGCGGGACACTTGTTCCGTGTGTAACTTTACAAACTGGGTGTGTTCGCTGAGCGCGGGGAGACGGCAGGAGTCTCTGTGGCCCACTGTGAGGATGTGGAAGTGAACATGGTGGGTGGTATTTACGTGACATTTCTGTAAAGGGCAGTGGAGGAGAAGGATTGAGAGCTTTCAGTGAGGGACAGAAGTTATTTAAGGTGAGCCACCACATTCCTGATCCTCCTCTCTTCTTCTGAGACAGTCCCCCGGAGTCGAGGATGACTTGCTTCCACATCAGCATCGGTCCCGATCAGCACCGAGGGTGCTAACTGTTCAGCTCCCCTCTGTTGTGCTTCCTGTAACAGAGGTTTCTGTAGTGTAGCGGTTATCACGTTTGCTTTACATGTGAAAATTTCCTGGTTCTATCCCAGGCGGGAACATTATGTTGAAACTTGCTGTGGATGAACAATCGGAGGTGAGTTTAGTCTCCTGGCAAAAAAGCAGATGCTGCCTGTGCGGTACCAGAACTGAACACAGTCCCCCAAGTGAGGTCTAACCAGGGCATTGTGCAGCTGCACACAACATCTGTCCCATTTTGTTCCAGTTTTCCGAACAGAAGAAATAGGAGCAGCAGTCGGCCACACCGTCCCTCGAGCCTGCTCCACCATTTAATAAGATCATGGCTGATCTGATCATTGACTCAGCTCCACTTCCCCGCCCGCTCCCCATAACCCCTTATTCCCTTATCATTTTAGAAATTATCGATTTCTGTCTTGAATATATTCAATGTCCCAGCTTCCACAGCTCTCTGATGCAGCGAATTCCACAGATTAAAACCCTCTGAGGGAAGAAATTTCTCCCCATCTCAGTTTTAAATGGGTGGCCCCTTATTCTAAGATCATGCCCCCTAATTCTAGTCTCCCTCACCAGTGGAAACATCCTCTCTGCATCCACCTTGTCAAGCCCCCTCATAAACTTATACATTTCGATAAGATCACCACCCATTCTTCTGAATGCGAATGAGTAGAGGCACAACCTGAACATCCTTTCCTCATAACTCAACCCCTCACCTCCAGAATCAACCGAGCGAACCTTCTCTGAACTGCCTCCAGAGCAAGTATATCCTTTCGTAAATATGGAAAACAAAACTGCATGCAGTATTCCAGGTGTTGCCTCACCAATACCCAATAAAAATGTAGCAAGATTTCCCTGCTTTTATACTCAATCCCCTTTGCAATAAAGGCCAAGTTTCCATTGGCCTTCCTGATCAATTGCTGGTGATCTAGTTCGCTAGATATGAAGGCCAGCATAACATTAGTCTTATTTGATTATTTTCTGTAACTGCCCATGACATTTACATAAAACCATGTTGACTCTGTCGAATCATGTTATAATTTTCGAAGTGCCCTGACACCACTTCCTTAACAATGGATTACAGCATTTTCCCGATGAATGATGTCAGACTAACTGTCCTGTAGTTCCCGGTTTTCTCTCTCCCTCCTTTCTTGACTAGCGATGTTACATTTTCTACCTTCCGATCCGCTGGGACTGCTGTAGAATCTGGACATCGTGGTGCAACGGTTACGGGTCTAACTCCCGATCAGGAGGCTGCGTGTTCAAATCAGTTAATTTAGCTGTTGTTCTTCCGGAATTGATATTGTGTTTGCTGTTTCACAATAACCAGACCCTTGCTCTAAAACCTGTCTCACTGTTTCCCCAGGGGCACGTTCATGTTACAATGAACATTCTGAATCAGATGCCTGAAGTACAGTCTGTAAAATGGGATATGGTTTAACAGTTAACATGCAAAGCACAGAACCAATTATTCAATTATCGACTCTCCCTCAGTTAGCATTACTTTCACTGTGCAAAATAAGCTGATCGGTTAATTAATGAAGTTTGCCCGAGAAAGCGACATAAAATTTAACGATAATGATTCACCCAACATGGGGCTTAAACCCACAATAGTGAGATTAAGAGCCTTATGCTGTATCGACTGAGCTAGCCAGGATTATGTAAATCACACGTCCCTGTCGGTGATTGCAGCCAGGCGTCTGTTGGTTTCGCCCCATTTCCGGGAGTTTCCCGATCCTGTCTGTCTGTCTGGCTCTGTTCAATCAGTGTGTGGCCACCTCCAGTTTGATTTTGAACAAATACCTGTGTTTGTGTATTCAGTAAAAACAGAAACTGCTGGAAACACTCAGCAGGTCGGGCAGTATCTGTGGAGGTGGGGAAGTGGGAATAATCGATGGGTTTGTTTGCGGCTTTGATCTGCTGCTGGGAGGTGAGGCAGCGCTGCAGGATGCTTTTTTTCGAGGTGTAAGCAGAGGTTTCCGTCGTGTAACGGTTATCACCTTCACCGCACATGTGAAATATTCCCGGTTTGAGCACGGACAGAAACATTATTTTGGAGAATATTTTTCTGTGGAATACATTTCAAAAAGTAGCCCCAGGTTCCTTGTATCATGAGCGATGAACATTTTAACTCACTCTTCTAAAATACAGTGTGTGTAAAATCAGATAGGGGATAAAACTTAATCAATGATTAAAGTTCCTTAACTCTGTAAAGTTCAGTTATTGAAATTTTCATCAATTCATTGCATAAACATAACTGAGGTGTGTGAGAGGATTAATAATGGGCTTTAATCGTTGATGAGCCCATTACTTTATGTTATAGACCCAGGTTACACACTCTCTTGCTTCTGAAAGAGTTGAGATGCATGTGGGGTGATTGGGGCCCATCTTTCCCCACATTACAAGGCTCCATCGGTACTTCATTGACTTTAAATCACTTGGGGACATCCTGAGTCGTTGAAAGGCCACGTAAAAATGCAAGTCATTCTTTGCAAAAGTTCTAACCGCAAGTTCAAACTTCGCCGGCAAATGGAGGCTCACCCAGAATTTGTTCTGACACCACGACAAAGTCCTTAAAAGTGGGATTCAGAAGTTCAGCTGCTCACTTAACATTTCCGTCTGACCTGGTGCTGCAAGTGGAGATGTGTCCGCAGTGTAGCATTTCACACGTTCACCTTACACACGGGAAAGCTCACCGGGTGGAAATATTTTGTTGGAACTTTCTTCTCATGCATGATCAGGGTAGAGATTGTTCTCCAGTGAAAGGACATAAGATCATAAGAACGCAAGAATTAGGAACAGGAGTCGGCCATTCGGCCTATTTTAATGTTTTCAAAATGATTTCACCCGGAGACCTTTGGTGTGTTTGGGGAAGATGATAACCGCTGCACTACAGACACACGGTGGCAGATGTTGTCTTAGGATCATAACCAGAGCTCTAACCAACACAGCTGGTCAATACTTCAGGAGCTGGTTAATACTTCAGGAGCTGGTTTTACGAGAAAAGAATGACAGTGCTATATTTAGGAAGGCTGTGAGAGTGTCAGGAATAGAACTCGTGTTTCCCAGACTTTATACACAGAAACATAGGAACAGGAGAAGGCCATTTGGCAGCGAGTGGTTAGGATCCGGAATGCGCTGCCTGAAAGGGTGGCGGAGGCAGAATTAATCTTATCTTTCAAAATGGATTTGGATAAGTATCTGAAGGAACAATATCTCAAGGGGACGGGTAAAGGCCGGAGGAGTGGGACTGGCTGAGAGTCGGCACGGGCTCGACAGGCCGAACGGCCTACTTCCGTGCTGTAACCGTTCCATGATTCTATATTATGTTTAAACTTGCTGTGGATGAACAATCGGAGGCGAGCTTAGTCTCCTGGTAAAAACGCTGATGCTGTCTGACCAGCTGAGATTTCCAGCAATTCTGCTTTTATTTGCTATTTATGGATTGAGTCGGTACAACTAAAGCTTTCTGATTCAGAAGATTCGGGGGGCACGGAAATTTGGGAGTTTAACGACTTTGAAAGGAACATTTTTGACTTGTGCAGCTTCGGTCAGAGAAATGTTTGTGAAATGATTTTTTCACAGAAAGGGATTCAGAATTACACCTTCTGGCTTAACACTTCTCTCTGGGCAGGCAGTTAAGCAGCGGTTTCAGTAGTGTAGCAGTTATCATGTTAGTCTCACACACGAAAGGTCCCCATAGAAACATAGAAACATAGAAAATAGGTGCAGAAGTAGGCCATTCGGCCTTTCTAGCCTGCACCGCCATTCAATGAGTTCATGGCTGAACATTCAACTTCAGTACCCCATTCCTGCTTTCTCGCCATACCCCTTGATCCCCCGAGTAGTAAGGACCTCATCTAACTCCTTTTTGAATATATTTAGTGAATTGGCCACAACAACTTTCTGTGGTAGAGAATTCCACAGGTTCACCACTCTCTGGGTGAAGAAGTTCCTCCGCATCTCGGTCCTAAATGGCTTACCCCTTATCCTTAGACTGTGACGTCTGGTTCTGGACTTCCCCAACATTGGGAACATTCTTCCTGCATCTAACCTGTCTAACCCCGTCAGAATTTTAAATGTTTCTATGAGGTCCCCTCTCATTCTTCTGAACTCCAGTGAATACAAGCCCAGTCGATCCAGTCTTCCTTGATAGGTCAGTCCCGCCATCTCGGGAATCAGTTTGGTGAACCTTCGCTGCACTCCCTCAATAGCAAGAATGTCCTTCCTCAGGTAAGGAGACCAAAACTGTACACAATACTCCAGGTGTGGCCTCACCAATGCCCTGTACAACTGTAGCAACACCTCCCTGCCCCTGTACTCAAATCCCCTTGCTATGAAGGCCAACATGCCATTTGCTTTCTTAACCGCCTGCTGCCCCTGCATGCCAACCTTCAATGACTGATGTACCATGACATCCAGGTCTCTTTGCACCTCCCCTTTTCCTAACCTGTCACCATTCAGATAATAGACTGTCTCTCTGTTTTTACCAACACAGTGGAAAACCTCACATTTATCCACATTTTACTTAATCTGCCATGCATTTGCCCACTCACCCAACCTATCCAAGTCACTCTGCAGCCTCATAGCATCCTCCTCGCAGCTCACACTGCCACCCAACTTAGTGTCATCCGCAAATTTGGAGATACTACATTTAATCCCCTCATCTAAATAATTAATGTACAATGTAAACAGCTGGGACCCCAGCACAGAACCTTGCAGTACCCGACTAGTCACTGCCTGCCATTCTGAAAGTACTCATTTAATCCTACTCTTTGCTTCCTGTCTGACAACCAGTTCTCAATCCACGTCAGCACACTACCCCCAATCCCATGTGCTTTAACTTTGCACATTAATCTTTTGTGTGGGACCTTGTCGAAAGCCTTCTGAAAGTTCAAGTCTGGGCGGAAACATCATTTTAGAATATATTTGCTGTTGAAATATATTGAACATAAGTACCCCAGGTTCCGTGTCTTATGAGCAATGAACATTTTAAACCAATCTCATAAAATACAGAGTGTGTTAAGTCAGATAGGGTATAAGATGTCTTCTGTGATTAAAGCTCCTGAAATTATTACAGTTCAGTTTTTGAAAAGACGACTGTAAGTCTGCAAAACAATCCGGGTGGGAATATTGGCCCAAAAATTCCGGTTGGAGGCTTCCCACGGGCAATTCCCTTCCGACCGGAGATGTTTTACGAACCTACCTGGTGGTCTAGGAGGCATCGTGAATTCCACTGGGGAGGCCTTCTCTTCCCGCGCTGCGAAGCACACTCCCGTCCGGTACGTATTCCACAGCTTTCCCATTAATAGCAATGGGACTCGCGTACCTACGGGTTCTCAGTGCTATTCATGAGAACAAAAAACACACACACACTGAGAAATAATAAAAAACAGACCTCACATAATTAAAATTAATTGAAATTAAAGTTAATAACGCATTAGAAAAAAACAAGATAGTTCCAATTTTTTTTAAGCTTTGTAATTCGGGTTAAAAATAAACTTACCTTAGTTGGCAGAGTTTTTCACAATACATTGTGTTTATTTTATTTTATTGTGGTTATGAGTGTTTTCAAACACTTGTGCCTGTAAAATTACGCTATGCGCTTGCTTTTTCAGCTGCAAGGTTTTTGAGGATATTTGCTGGGCAAGATATGCATAAATCCCGCAATCCGTAGAAACTTTGTACGGGCCCAGGAAATTGGAATTTCCCTAAACTTAATGTGGATGAAGAATCGGAGGCAAGTTTAGTCTCCTGGCAAATGCTGCCTGACTTGCTGAGATTTTCAGCATTTGCTATTTTTATTTGCTATTTATTCTCCTGGCAAAAGGGCTCTCTTATTCCTTAATTGCTCTTTATTTCACTTCAATAAATAGAAAACTTTCAGTGAGAGAAAACGGATTCACCGGGGACCTTTTGCGTGTGAGGCCAACGTGATATCCGCTACACTGCAGCCCATCAAAGGGCGAGAAACCACTGAATATAAAGGATGAGCTCACAAATATCAGGGGCAGTGCAGTCTGGTCAACGTCAAACCCTCCTTTCTTATTCAGCAATGGCATGAACGGGAGTCAGACGCCACAAAGTTTAATTCAAGACACAAATACAAGGAACACTTCCAAATCTTTTCACTGTAAAATTCTTTCACTTTATTTCAAATCGTACTGTGTTGAATCTGAAAATGAGCACCATGGGATTTTATCTTCACCACTGATTTCCTGCATTGTTTCACATTGCAACATTAAGTTGTGAAAATACTGGCAAAACTGTGCCCCGGATTATTTCACGTCGGGGTCACATTGCTTTTGGATAATTCCGGAATTAATATTTTCTTTGCTGTTTAGCAATAACCAGACCCTTGCTCCAAGGTCTGTCTCACTGTTTCCCCTGTGTCAGGCAGAGATACGCCTGCTGCCCTCATTTATTTCATGTGACAGGACACAAAAGTTCAAAATCATCGTGCAGATAGCCACATACAGCATGAAATAGTCAGAATGGCCGAGCGGTCTCAGGTGCTGTGTTCAGTTTGCAGTTTTTTCTGGAAGCGTAGGTTCAAATCCCACTTCTTCATTATCGTCATTGAGCAAAACTCATTTGCTTGGCACCACGGCCAACTCCTGAAAAGTGGGATTCAGCAGTTCTCCTGCTCGCTTCACATTACCGTCTGACCTGGTGCTGAAAGTGGAGATGTTTCCGCAGTGTCGCGGTTAACACGTTCGCCTCACACGCGAAAGCTCACCGGGTGGGAATATTTTCTGGAGCTTTCTCCTTATACCTGCTCAGGGGCGAGATTGTTCTCCTGTGGAAAGTCATAAGATGATAAACATGTAAGGATTAGGAGCAGGTAAAAATACATCTCCTCACTCTACATCCCCCGTCCCGGATTTTTCCTTTTACCAATTATCTTATGTCTGTGTCCTCTGGTTACCGACACTCCTGCCCGTGGAAACAGTTTCCCCATAATTCTGAAAACATCGATTAAATATCTCCTTGACTGTGATTACTGGGGTTCAATGTGAGGAAGGGTCAGTTCATCCACTTTGCACCGAAGAATGATCGACCGAGGCATGATCTAAAAACATTATGTTCGAGAAGATTGTTTCTGTGTAATAGCCAGTCCTGTTAATTTTAACAAAAGTTGCACCGGATTCCTGGAGTCAAAAGTGATACGTCCTTACTGTACAGTATAAATGCAGACGAGGCCCATGCTTCAGAGAATGTCACTCTGTGACCTGTCCTTTATTCCTTCGCTCTCAAGTGATGGAAGTGGGTGGAGCTTCCCCTTTTATACCTGATTGTCCAGGTTAGGAGTGTCTCCCACAAGTTCACCACCTCGTGGTCATTGTTCTCACAGTGCACAACTTGACAGTTTATACATGGGTTACAATGCTGGTTGAATACATGACATCAGCTCCCAACCCAAAGTCTTATTGGGATCACAGGCTGAGTCTCTCTGGTGGTTCACGCTCCCTTGTAGAGCGCCTGAGTTGGGGCTTCGGTTGTTGGGCGCTGGCCTGAGTGTCTGCTGTTTGCGGTGCCTCAGGCCTATCCGGACTGCCCACAGTGACTGGGCTCTCCTCCCTTCGGTTCCGGTGTTCGGTCACCTCTGCTTGGGTGAACTCTATATCGTGTTCTTCCTCTGCTTCTTCTATGGGGTTGCTGAACCTCCTTTTCGTTTGATCCACGTGTTTGCGGCAGATTGGGAAGTTTAACTACCAGATTCCTATTTCCCTCTTTGGCAATCACAGTGCCTGCGAGCCATTTAGGCCCTGCAGCGTAATTGTGGACAAAAACAGGGTCATTTACACCAATACATCGCGCCCTCGCATTCCTGTCATGGTAGTTATATTGTGACTGGCGCCGCTCTCAACAATTTCTTTCATGGTGGAGTGTCTAAGGGATAACCGGGTTTTGAGCGTCCTTTTCATTAGCAGCCCTGCGGGTGGAACCCCTGTGAGCGAGTGTGGTCGGGATCTATTGGCCAACAGCAAACATAGAAACATAGAAACATAGAAAATAGGTGCAGGAGCAGGCCATTCAGCCCTTCTAGCCTGCAGCGCCATTCAATGAGTTCATGGCTGAACATGAAACTTCAGTACCCCCTTCCTGCTTTCTCGCCATAACCCTTGATCCCCCGAGTAGTAAGGACTTCATCTAACTCCCTTTTGAATATATTTAGTGAATTGGCCTCAACTACTTTCTGTGGTAGAGAATTCCACAGGTTCACCACTCTCTGGGTGAGGAAGTTTCTCCTCATCTCGGTCCTAAATGGCTTACCCCTTATCCTCAGTCTGTGACCCCTGTTTCTGGAATTCCCCAACATTGGGAACATTCTTCCTGCATCTAACCTGTCTAAACCCGTCAGAATTTTGAACGTTTCCATGAGGTCCCCTCTCATTCTTCTGAACTCCAGTGAATACAAGCCCAGTTGATCCAGTCTTTCCTGATAGGTCAGTCCCGTCATCCCGGGAATCAGTCTGGTGAATCTTCGCTGCACTCCCTCAATAGCAAGAATGTCCTTCCTCAAGTTAGGAGACCAAAACTGTACACAATACTCCAGGTGTGGCCTCACCAAGGCCCTGTTCCCTTTTCCTAATCTGTCACCATTCAGATAATAGTCTGTCTCTCTGTTTTTACCACCAAAGTGGATAACCTCACATTTATCCACATTATACTTCATCTGCCATGCATGTGCCCACTCACCTAACCTATCCAAGTCACTCTGCAGCCTAATAGCATCCTCCTCGCAGCTCACACTGCCACCCAACTTAGTGTCATCCGCAAATTTGGAGATATTGCATTTAACCCCCTCGTCTAAATCATTAATGTACAATGTAAACAGCTGGGGCCCCAGCACAGAACCTTGCGGCACCCCACTAGTCACTGCCTGCCATTCTGAAAAGTACCCGTTGACTCCTACTCTTTGCATCCTGTCTGACAACCAGTTCTCAATCCACGTCAGCACACTATCCCCAATCCCATGTGCTTTAACTTTGCACATTAATCTCTTGTGTGGGACCTTGTCGAAAGCCTTCTGAAAGTCCAAATATACCACATCAACTGATTCTCCTTTGTCCACTTTACTGGAAACATCCTCATTAAATTCCAGAAGATTTGTCAAGCATGATTTCCCTTCCACAAATCCATGCTGACTTGGACCTATCATGTCACCATTTTCCAGACGCACTGCTATGACATCCTTAATAATTGATTCCATCATTTTACCCACTACTGAGGTCAGGCTGACTGGTCTATAATTCCCTGTTTTCTCTCTCCCTCCTTTTTTAAAAAGTGGGGTTACATTGGCTACCCTCCACTCGATAGGAACTGATCCAGAGTCAATGAAATGTTGGAAAATGACTGTCAATGCATCCGCTATTTCCAAGGCCACCTCCTTAAGTACTCTGGGATACAGTCCATCAGGCCCTGGGGATTTATCGGCCTTCAATCCCATCAATTTCCCCAACACAAGTTCCCGACTAATAAAGATTTCCCTCAGTTCCCCCTCCTTACTAGACCCTCTGACCCCTTTTATATCCGCAAGGTTGTTTGTATCCTCCTTAGTGAATTCCGAACCAAAGTACTTGTTCAATTGGTCTGCCATTTCTTTGTTCCCCGTTATGACTTCCCCTGATTCTGACTGCAGGGGACCTACGTTTGTCTTTACTAACCTTTTTCTCTTTACATACCTATATAAACTTTTGCAATCCGCCTTTATGTTCCCTGCAAGCTTCTTCTCGTAATCCATTTTCCCTGCCTAATAAAATCCTTTGTCCTCCTCTGCTGAGTTCTAAATTTCTCCCAGTCCCCAGGTTCGCTGCTATTTCTGGCCAATTTGTATGCCACTTCCTTGGCTTTAATACTATCCCTGATTTCCCTAGATAGCCACGGTTGAGCCACCTTCCTTTTTTTATTTTTACACCAGACAGGAATGTACAATTGTTGTAATTCATCCATGCACTCTCTAAATGTCTGCCATTGCCCATCCACAGTCAACCCCTTAAGTATCATTCGCCAATCTACCCTAGCCAATTCACGCCTCATACCTTCAAAGTTACCCTTCTTTAAGTTCTGGACCATGGTCTCTGAATTTACTGTTTCATTCTCCATCCAAATGCAGAATTCCACCATATTATGGTCACTCTTCCCCAAGGGGCCTCGCACAATGAGATTGCTAATTAATCCTCTCTCATTACACAACACCCAGTCGAAGATGGCCTCCCCCCTAGTTGGTTCCTCAACATATTGGTCTAGAAAACCATCCCTTATGCACTCCAGGAAATCCTCCTCCACCGTATTGCTTCCAGTTTGGCTAGCCCAATCTATGTGCATATTAAAGTCACCCATTATAACTAATGCACCTTTATTGCATGCACCCCTAATTTTCTGTTTGATGCCCTCCCCAACATCACTACTACTGTTTGGAGGTCTGTACACATCTCCGACTAACATTGTTTGCCCTTTGGTGTTCTGCAGCTCTACCCATATAGATTCCACATCATCCAAGCTAATGTCTTTCCTAACTATTGCATTAATCTCCTCTTTAACCAGCAATGCTACCCCACCTCCTTTTCCTTTTATTCTATCCTTCCTGAATGTTGAATACCCCTGAATGTTGAGTTCCCAGCCCTGATCATCCTGGAGCCACGTCTCCGTAATCTCAATCTCATCATATTTGTTAACATCTATTTGTACAATTAATTCATCCACCTTATTGCGGATACTCCTTGCATTAAGACACAAAGCCTTCAGACTTGTTTTTTTAACACCCTTTGTCCTTTTAGAATTTTGCTGTACAATGGCCCTTTTTGTTCTTTGCCTTGGGTTTCTCTGCCCTCCACTTTTCTTCATCTCCTTTCTGTCTTTTGCTTTTGCCTCCTTTTTGTTTCCCTCTGTCTCCCTGCTTTGTCGGGAACCCATTCGGATACTGAGCATCCCCTGTTTGATTATCTGCACTTTTCTGCACTTATCTGCACTTTAATTCCATTGCCTACCATAAAGTCCTGGAATTCAGTGCTTGTGAAGCACGGGCCATTATCGCTGACCAAGAAGTCCGGTAGACCATGGGCGGCGAACATTGCCCGTAGAATTTCTACCGTGGCAGAGGATGTGCTTAAATTTAAAATGTCACACTCGATCCATTTGGAGTAGGCGTCTACTACAACCAAAAATATTTTTCCTCTGAAAGGACCTGCGTAGTCCACATGGATGCATGACCAAGGCTTGGCGGGCCATGGCCAGGGGCTAAGGGGGGCTTCCCTGGGCACATTGCCCAGCTGGGCACATGTGTTGCACTTGCGAACACAAAGTTCCAGAACTGCATCTATCCCTGGCCAGCAAACGTGTGACCTGGCAATTGCCTTCATCATGACAATGACCGGATGCCCATTGTGGAGTTCTCTGATGAACACCTCTCTGCCCATCTGGGGCATGACTACGCGGTTTCCCCACAGTAGGCAATCAGCCTGAATCGAGAGTTCATTCCTGCCCCTGTGAAATGGTTTAAATTCCTCGGGGCATGCCCTGTACGTGGCTGCCCAGTCCCCATTCAGGACACATTACTTGACGAGAGACAATAGCGTGTCTTTATTTGTCCAGACATTAATCTGACGGGCTGTCATGGGTGAGCCTTTGCTTGTGAAAGCTTCAACAGCCATGACCATCTCAGCAGCATGCTCGGTAGCCCCCTCAGTGGTGGCTAGTGGGAGCCTGTTGAGTGAATCATCGCAGTTTTCGGTGCCCGGTCTGTGCCGAATTGTATCGTCATAGGCAGCTAACGTGAGTGCCCACCTCTGTATGCGGTGCGTTTGCATTTATGGCCTTGTTGTCGACCAAAAGTGACGTTAGGGGTTTGTGATCTGTCTCCAGCTCAAATTTCCTGCCAAACAGGTACTGGTGCATGTTCTTTACCGCATATACACATGCGAGCGCCTCCTTTTCTAGCATCCCATAGCCCCTTTCTGCCTGGGACAGACTTCTGGAGGCATAAGCTACCGGCTGTAACTGACCCTTGGCATTGACAGGCTGCAACACACATCCGATACCATAGGACGACTCATCACACGTTAACACAAGTTTCTTACATGGGTCATATCGCGTTAACAGATTGTTGGAACATAACAAATTGTGTGCTCTATTAAAAGCCCTTTCCTGGCTGTCCCCCCAGACCCATTCGCGACCTTTGCTTAGGAGCACGTGTAGCGGCTCGAGCAGCGTGCTCAATTTGGGAAGAAAGTTACCAAATAGTTCGGGAGCCCCAGGAACAAACGCAGCTCCGTCGTGTTACGGGGTCTGGGTGCTCTCTGGATCGCTTCCGTCTTGGACGAAGTCGGGCTCATCCCGTCTAATCCTACCCTCATCCACAGGAAATCTACCTCTGGAGCTCGGAAGACGCACTTCGCCTTTTTCAGTCGCAGCCCTACCCGGTCCAGTCTGCGTAGCACCTCCTCCAGGTTGTGGAGGTGTTCTTCAGTATCGTAACCCGTGATGAGGATGTCGTCCTGAAAAACCACCATTCCTGGAATCGACTTGAGGAGGCTTTCCATGTTTCGTTGGAAGTTCGCGGCGGCCAAGCGAATCCTGAACGGACATCTGTTGTACTCAAACAATCCCTTGTGTGTCGTGATGGTGGTCAGCTTCTTCAACTCTCTCACCAGCTCCTGGGTCATGTAAGCTGAGGTCAGGTCCAAATTTGAAAAAAGTTTGCCACCGGATAGCGTTGCAAAGAGGTCCTCCACTCTCGAGTGCAGGTACTGGTCTTGGAGTGACACCCGATTGATGGTGGCCTTGTAATCACCATATATCCTGACCCACCCATCCGGTACAATCGGGCTCGCCCAGTCACTGAATTCAACTGGCAAGATGATGCCTTCCCTCAGCAGACGGTCCAATTCGCCTTCTATCTTTTCCCGCATCACGTACTGCACTGCTCTGGCCTTGTGGTGTACTGGCCTGGTGTCCGGGTTTATGTGAATCACTACCTTGGCCCCCATGAAAGTGCCAATGCCGGGTTGAAATAATGAGTCAAATTTGTGCAGGATCTATGAGCATTGATACTCGCTCCACAGAGGAAATTGCATTGACATTGCCCCATTTCCAGTTCATGACATAAAGCCAACTCCTCCCGAGTAGTGCGGACCGTCCCCTGGGACAAGCCATGTGGCAACCTATTCTCCGAATCTTTGTGGGTCACGACTACCATGGCGCTGCCAAGCACCGGAATGATCTCCTTGGTGTATGTCCGTAACTGTGCGTCATTCGGTGATAATTTTGGCTCTACTGTCCTTGGACGCCCACAACTTTCCAAACTATTTGATACCCATCAGGGACTGGCTGGCCCCCCGTGTCTAGCTCCATTGATACTGGGATGCCACTGAGGAGCACTTTCATCAATATCGGTGGCGTCCTGGTGTATGAACTGTATATGTGCTCCACATGAACTCGCTGAACTTCAGCTTCCAGCGATTTCCCCCAGCGTTCATTTCTGCAATTTCTGTAGGTATTTTGTTCATCTCTGCAATCTCTGTCTGAGTATGTGCCTCCATGCCTCCAACATGAGCTGTTGTTGGAAACAAAAGTTCCCTTGCCAGTCGATCGTCCCTGACTACCCCTGTGACTGTCCTTGAGTGTGCCATTAACAGGTGTTGATGGCCCCATTACTGGCCACATTGTCCCTTGCAATGGCGTGAATCGCCGTTCTGCTTGCCATTATCTCTGTCGAACTCCCCCTCTGGGTTCGACTACATGTTGGGGCATGCCCGATTGCCCTTGTCTGCCTGGAGAACTGTGTGCTGCTTTTACAATGTTGATTCTCTGTCCCAACCATTCCTTAACACAGTACCTCTCGTCTGTTCTACTCGTGGCCATGTTCGCTTGGTTTAAATCCCAGTTTCTCGTCGCCATTGATACGTCCTTACTATACAGTATAAATGCACACGAGGCCCATACTTGAGAGAAGATCAGTCTGTGGCCTGTCCTTTATTCCTTAGCATTCAAGTGATGAAAGTGGGTGGAGCTTCCCCTTTTATACCTGAAGGTCCAGGTTAGAAGTGTCTCCCAAAAGTTCACCACCTAGTGGTCATTGTTCTCACAGTGTACAAATGAGGTCAGATTATACAAGGGTTACAATGCTGGTTGGATACATGACAAAAGCACTTAAAATTTTAAACCATTCTCCTAAAATACAATGTGTAAACGAGATAGGGATAAAAGTTCATCACATGTAAAGAGAAAATTAATGATTGAAGCTATCACTATCCCTCAGTAACCATATTATCATTTCTTTCATGCTGCAAAAGAAAGTTATCGGTTAATTGAAGGTGGATAAATGAATTTATTTTTTTCACATTAGCTGCATGTCGTCAATTGTACTGGGCTATGAGTTTGAAAACTGTGTTGTAAATATTATCTCGCTGACCAAGAATCGAACCTGTGTTGCGGTGGAACAAGGAGTGGATGCAGTGAGTCATTTGACTGTGATCTCAAGTTGCGTTTACTGTAGTGTTTGTCGGCACCTTTAGTAATGACTCCACGAGGCAGGGTATGATACTTAAACTGTGTAGACCTGTAGTCCTTTATTTGAAGCTCCTCGAGTGAGGACACCAAGCTGTGAGCTCCTTTATATACTGGGTTGCAGGTAACTTTTCCGTCTCAAGCAGCAGCATCCTCTGGTGCACAGATAAGGTGTGTACAGTGTAAGAGTACATTCAGTATTGCATAGCAGTGTTACAGACATCACACAGTAAACAGGCATCCATATACAAAAGTTACAATTTGTTTTGGTGTGAATCAAGTGAATTGAAAATGACAATAATGTCATGAACTATAACGATGCAGCAATAAAATGGAACATCGGTCCCTGGTTGTCTCGTGGCAAGGATTCCATGCTCTCAAAGTTATGTCCTGGGTGCAATACCCACCCTAGGAAGTTGTACTTTTAATTTAAAACCTTATAAAAAAATAGTTCATTTATTTTACAGATCGATATGCAAATCATGTATAAAAAATAAGAATCATTGACTTGAACATCAGTAATTAATACATAAATTATTTTGTAAATCTTTAACCATTGATTTTGCCATGAGCATGTGAGCAACTTTTATCCCGATGTCATTGGGTTTAATTTTGATTCAAATGACGAACCGTGGGATGGGTCAAGGGAAGGTTTACGTAGTACAGCAGTTATCATGTTCATCTCCCACACGAAATGTCCCTGGTTCAAGCTTGGGCGCGTGCTTTATTTTCGAATATATTTGCTGTGAAATACATTGAACAAAAGTAGCCCCAGGTTCCTTGAACATTTTAAACCAATCTCCTAAAATACAGGTTGTGTAAAGTCAGATTTACGGATTGAGTCGGCACAACTAGAGCTTTCTGATCCAGAAGATTCTGGGGGCCGTGTTAATTTGGGAGTTTGACGACTTTGAAAGGAACATTTTTGAGTTGTGCAGTTTCAGTCAGAGAAATGTTTGTGAAAAGATTTTTTCACAGAAAGGGATTCAGAATTATACCTTCTGGCTGAACACTTCTCTCTGGGCATTAAATTCAGCAGCAGTTTCTGTGGTGTAGTGGTCATCACGTTAATCTCACACACGAAAGGTCCCTGGTTCAAGCCCGGGCAAAATCATCATTTTTGTCCTATATTTGCTGTGAAATAAATTGAAAAAAGTACTCCAGGTTGCTTGTCTTCTGAGCAATGAACATCTTAATCCAATTTCAAAAAATACAGTGTGTGTTAAGTCAGATAAGATGTAAAATATCATCTATGATTAAAGCTCCTGAAATTATTACAGTTCAGTTATCGACTGTCCCTCGGTGACCATTCCGCAAAACAACGCTATCGGTTAATGAATGGTGAGTAAAACAATTAATCACCCCACCTCCCACAGAGTTTAATTCATTGCATGTAATTATTTGAAAATAGTTTTAATTAAAAAATTAATTTCCGAACTCGGGCTCCCTCTGTGAATGCCGAACCACTAAACGAGCAGGATACACATAAAATAATTTAATTCCAGACTTCATATTTTCTTTGCTGTTTCACAATAACCAGACCTATGCTCCAAAATCTGTCTCACCGTTTCCCCGGTGTCAGTCAGAGAAGCACATGGGACTGAATCAGTGACTTTGCGTTTTCGACCTGTCTTCTGAAGTACCGCACAGTCCCACTCCGACAGTCAATGAGCTGTTGGGACGTTAGTGTATCCAGGCTGTGGGTGGCCACCCCGAGCGCAGCAGAGGGGTTTCTGCATTAGTTCTGGGTGGGGACAGTATTTCCCCTTCTCTCGTCCTCTTGTCTGTATCGCTCTGCTTTGTTTTCTGTATTTATTCCCCCGGCCTCATTTTATGTGTTTAAAAGGGAACAAAAGATGAAGTGGGCGACACTCTGGAACAATTTCTCTCTCTCAAATATATCTATTGAGTGAAGTTAAATAAAGAGCAATTAAAGAATAAGGGAGAAGCCACTGTTGCCCTTTGGACAGGAGAATAAACTCGCCCATGACTGTTCATCCACAGCAAGTTTAAACATAATCTTCCTGCACGGGATCCTTTCACGTGGAAAGCAAACGTGATAACGGCTCCACTGCGGAAACCGCTCTGACCAGAAGTACAGCAGAGGGCAGCTGACCAGTGAATGCCTTGTGTGCTGATCGGGAATGTGTTGGCTCACCTTAAACAACTTCTGTCCCTCACTGACAGCTGTCAATCCTTCTCCTCCGCTGCCCTTTACACAAACATGTCACTGATCCCTACCCACCACCCGACATCCCCATCGTGTTATCTTCCATGTTAGCACAGTGGGGCCGCGGAGGCACCTACTCTCTCCCCGCGGTTAGTGAACTCAGTCAGTCTGTAAAATTAAAGGGGAACAAGTGTCCCGCAAAGGGCAGGGGAAGGGAGAGAGTCTGTAACCTGGGTTTAATTGTTTGTCAAAGGCTACCCGTCCTGTTGTGTATTTCCAGCAATTTCCTACTTTCACAGGTGGAGATACCGGGTCTGGACCATGCTCCTAAAATACAATGAGGTTGGGATAAAAGTTTCTCACGTACTCAGGGCAAAATAAATGATTGAAGTTCTACAATGGATTAATTAATGATATTTAAATCAATGAAACTTTTTTTTCCAAATGAGATGCATGTAACTTTTCCTTATAAGGTTTTAATTTTGATGGAAGTGCAATTTCCCTGGCCGGAAACCGACCCAAGGCCGCGGTGGTGAGAGCGCCGAATCCTAATCACTGGACCACCAGGGAACGCTGCATTGCTGCATCGCTGCATCGTAATGCTTAGTGTCATTATTGTCCTTTTCAATCCACTTGTTTCACACCGAAACACATTGTAACCGTGATCTGAATTTAACGCCACGTGATTCTTTGAAATCACCTTTAAATGAGTGGGTAAAACCACTCCTTGTAGCACCGAAAAACAGCTTCGATTCCAGGTGAGGGCGGTAACTTCTGTAACACCGTTTTGAAATTCAAAACCATATAAAATTGACGACATGCAACTAATGAGAAAAAATAAGAATTCATTTAATCACCGTTAACTAATCGATAAACTTTTTCAGAATAAAATAACTAATAATATAATTACTAAGGGACAGTGGTATCTTTAATCATTCATTTTCTCTTTACATGTGATGAACTGTTATCCCTATCTCATTTACACACTGTATGTTATGAGACAGGTTTAAAATTGTACGTGTTTATGACTCAGTTGTAAAACCATTGAATGTGTGTCTGCCTATTCTTGATAGGAGGAGCACTTGAGACCGAAGTTCCAGTTCTATATATGTATCAATGGAATCAATTTCCACCAGTTTCTTGAAACCCAATAACTTCATTTATTTCAAGTGGACTAGATGAAGGAACATGATCCATGTAAAAAATTGTTATCGTTTTACATGAAATAAAGCTCAGAAATGTATTGGAGTGGGAACTCAATGGATAACAGCACAGCTGTCAATGTTTGCGGAATATATTCGTGCAGCCAAAACGCACAATGACAACCTGGAACCTTGGGGAAAAACAGTTAAAGCTTCGCCTCTGGGTGGGATCGGTCCACCCACCAAATTTTTGGTTATAAACCAAATGCACTAAACCATTGCGCCACAGAAACTGACACAAATTATTTATTGCAAGACATCCAAAACCAGGGTGTCAGTCAGTTAAACTTCAGATTGCTCTGACCGGGATGGAACTTGTCCACTCTCAGTTGTACTTTTCCCAAATAAAGGGTGGGACTTTCATTGTGGTTGTGTGGAAGCAGTCTGGTCCCGCACACTGCAGACACTTCCATGTCACCACCAACCAGCTCTCCCACAACCTGAGTGATCTACCTTCCAGCCTTGTCTGTGACGAAGTATTCTGACTGTCCCGAAGCCGGTATTAGGTTTTAATTCCTTTTCAGCTCCTGACTGCGGATATTCCTGTGAGTAAATGCAAACAAAATGCTTACAGGGACAGTTGGATTCACAGTTTCTTTGCTTGGTGAAATTTCAAAGATTGAAAGCGATGCCCATTAAACCCAAAACTCGTCACCAACTCACTAACCGCTGCACGCTGCTCCCGTGAGATGCAAGCACAGTTATTGTTTCAAGCTTGAATGCAGGAACAAGCAGAACTCATTCAAAGAAAGTCCAAGTCCCTGAGAAACCTGAGTATTTGCACCAAACTCCTTCGCAAAGCCTTGAGGTTCGTGTGGGGTGATTTGGGCACATCTTTCCCCACACGACAACACTTCAAACATAACTCAACGGCTGTAAAGCGCTTTGGAGCATCATGAGTTCCTGAAAGGCGCTGCAGAAATGCAAGTCCTTCTTTGGAAATGTTCGATGCAATTTCAAAATTGAATGCAAAATAATGGGCCCGTTTGCGATTTTAACCTGAGCCCTTTCAAGAAATTCAATTAAGAACCCTGAAGCGAGAATCATAAACATAGACCAAAAATCCGACTGTTTGACAAATGTGGAGACAAGGTGTTACCATTTTAAAATCATTTTTGTGTGTGTAGATTTTCTCGATTAGAGAAGCACACGAGACTGAATCAGTGACTTTGCTTTTTCGACCTGTCTTCTGAAGCGCCGCACGGTCCCACTCCGACAGTCAATGAGCTCTTGGGACGTTAGTGTATAAAGGCTGTGGGTGGCCACCCCAAGCGCAGCAGAGGGGTTTCTGCATTAGTTCTGGGTGGGGACAGTATATTTCTCCTTCTCGCTTCCTCTTGTCTATATTGTTGTGCTTTGGTTTCTCTTTTTATTCCACTGTCTCAGTTTCTAGTGTTTAAATGGGAACAAAAGATGGAATGGGTGTCACTGTGGAACAATCTCTCTCACTCCAAGTTCAATACACGACCGTTGCATCATGAGGTCCAGGCAGCTAGCTGTTGATATTCAGGTTCTTATATGAATATATGTTTTTATATTGATACAAAACTCATTTGTTAGACACCACGACCAACTCCTTAAAAGTGAGATTCAGCTGTTCACCTGCTCGCTTAACATTTCCGTCTGACCGGGTGCTGAAAGTGCAGATGTTTCCGCAGTGTAGCGGTTAATACATTCGCCTCACACGTGAAAGATCCCCGGCTGGAGTCGGAGCCGGAGTAGGCCTTTTGGCCCCTCGAGCCTGGTCCACCATTCAAGAAGATCCTGGCAATTCCTCGACAGCAAGTTTAAACATCTGGGGCGGAGCCAACAGGCACCTGGCAGCAATCAGTGACAAAAACCCACATTTGGAAGAAGCCCCACAAGATCAATCGGTCGAGCACGAGAATCTTAATCCCGAATTCGGGGGTTTGAGCCCCACGTTAACTGTTAAACCATGTCCCATTTTACACACTGTTTTCGGGATCTGATTCCAAATGTTATTTCTGGTAACATCAACATGAGACTGGGGAAACAGTGTGACATACTTCAGAGCAAGAGTCTGGTTATTGTAAAACGGCGAAGAAAATAGCAATTCTGGAAGAATTACATTGAAAAGAAATGTGACCCAGACACCCAGAAAGAAGTGTTCAACTAGAAGATTAAATGCTGCATTCCTTTGTGCAAAAAATTTACTCTCACAAACATTTCTCTGACCGAAACTGCACAAAACAAAAATGTTCCTTTCAAAGTCATTAAACTCCCGAATCTCCTGAATCAGATGCCTCTAGTTTTGCCGATTCAATCCATGTCTCTTTGCAATGTTCTGCTTCCACCCACACTATGAAATGTGCCACTAACTTATAGAATCATGGAATGGTTACAGCACGGAAGGCCATTCGGCCCGTCGAGCCCATGCCTACTCTCAGCGAATCCCACTCCCCCGCCCTTTCCCTGTAGCCCTGCACTTGTTGTTGCTTCAGACACTTATCCAGCTCCCGTTTGAAAGTTAAGATTGTGTCTGCCTCCACCGTCCTTTCAAGCCGTGCATTCCAGATCCTAACCACTCGCTGCTCAATGGTCACCTCCTGTTGCTATGTGTAAAGTCTGGGAAACACTAGATCAATTCCTGCCACACTCACAGCCTTCCTAAATATAGCACCGTCTTTCTATTCTCATACAACAAGCTCCTGAAGTGTAGGCCAGCTGTGTAGGTTAAAGCTCTGGTTATGTTCCGAACATTGGTTCAACTGCAGTGTTTCCTTAATGTAATGGTTATCACATTTGCCTAACACGTTAAAGGTCCCTGGTTTGAAACTGGGTGGAAACATTTTGAAACATTGTTCAATTAAATGTTAGAAAAATGGATTTATTCACATTCGTGGTTCAATATTAACAAAACAAAATGTTCCACAGCCTTGTCAAATTTTCTGATATCTCTGGACAGTTCTGCGTACATTCAACTCTACACTTGAACTGAATGGTCATAAAAGTATTGGAGTGGGAACTCACTGGATAACAGCTCAGCTGGCAATGTTTGCGGAATATATTCGTGCAGCCAAAATGCACAATAACAACCTGGAACTGTGTGGCACCGAATCCTTGGGGAAAAACAGTTAAAGGCTTCGTCCTTGGGTCGGCTCGAACCACCAGCCTTTCAACTAAGAGTCGAACACACAAAACCATTGCGCCACAGAAACTGACAGATACTGCAAGATGTCACAAACCAGGGTGTCAATCAGTTAAAGCTTCCCATTGCTCCGACCGGGATGGGACTTGTGCATTCTCAGTTATACTTTTCCCAAATAAAGGGTGGGAGATTCATTGTGGATGTGTGGATGTGTGGAAGCAGTCTGGTCCCGCACACTGTAGACACTTCCATGTCACCACCAACCAGCTCTGCCACAACCGGTGTGATCTACCTTCCAGCCTTCCGGTGCCTTGTCTGTGACGAAGTATTCTGATTGTCCCGAAGCCGGTATTAGGTTTTAATTCCTTTTCAGCCCCTGACTGCGGGTATTCCTGTGATTAAACATGAACAAAATGCTTACAGGGACAGTTGGATTCATCATATCTTCACTTGGTGACATTTCAAAGATTGAAAGCGATGCACATCAACCGCAAACCTCGTCACCTACTCGCTAACCGTGACACGCTGCTCCCGTGAGATGGAAGCCCAGTTGCTGTTTCAAGCTTGAATGCAGGTACAAGCAGAAATCATTCAAAGTAAGTCCAAGTCCCTGAGGCACCTGATTATTTGCACCGAGCTCCTTCGCAAAGAGTTGAGGTTTGTGTGGGGTGATTGGGGCACATCTTTCCCCACACTACAACACTTCAAACATACCTCAACGGCTGTAAAGTGCTTTGGGGCGACATGAGTTCCTGAAAGGTGTTGCAGAAATGCAAGTCCTTCTTTGCAAAATTTCTATGCAATTTCAAAATTCACGGCAAAATAATGGGCTTGTCTGGAATCTCTCCCAAATTTCAATGAACGACCCCGAAGGATGAATCCATACCCCTACAGCAACGAGCTGACTGCTTGACAAACATGGACATAAGGTGTAACCATTATAAAAGCATTTTTTGTATGCAGCTATTCTTGATTAGAGAAGCACACGAGACCGAATCAGTCACTTTGCTTTTTCGACCTGTCTTCTGAAGCGCCGCACGGTCCCACTCCGACAGTCAATGAGCTGTTGGGACGTTAGTGTATCCAGGCTGTGGGTGGCCACCCCGAGCGCAGCAGAGGGGTTTCTGCATTAGTTCTGGGTGGGGACAGTATTTCCCCTTCTCTCTTCCTCTTGTCTGTATCCCTCTGCTTTTATTTCTCTATTTATTCCCCCTGTCTCAGTTTCTAGTGTTTAAATGGGAACAAAAGATGAAATGGGTGTCACTTTGGAACAATTTCTCTCACTCCAAGTTAGATGCACGACCGTTTGCCATGAGGTCTCGGCAGCTCACCGTTAATATTCAGGTTCATATATAAATATATATAAATATATCTGCATGTATCATAACTGTTCCCTGGTAGTCGAGGGGTTAAGTTCGCCGCACTAACCTGGTAACGATACTCGACCAATTTGTCAAATAAAACTAATTGAGGTCTGTGAGACAATTAATAATTGCTGTAATCACCATGAATACCAATACTTTCTGTGATAGACCGAGCTTACAGACTATCTGGCTTCTCCTGCCCTTTGCCGGACACGTGTTCGGGGTTTAATTTTACAAACTGGGTGAGTTCGCTGATCGCGGGGAGACGGTAGGAGCCTCTGTGGCCCCACTGTGAGGATGTGGAAGTGAACACGGTGGCTGGGTGATCCGTGACATTTCTGTAAAGGGCAGCGGAGGAGAAGGATTGAGAACTTTCAGTGTGGGACAGTGTTGTTTTAGGTGAGCCAACACATTCCTGATCCTCCTCTCTTCTTAGGTAATCCCCGGAGTCGAGGATGACTTGCTTCCACATTAAAAATCAGTGGTGATCAGCACAGAGGCAGCTCACTGGTCAGCTCCCCTCTGTTGTGCCAGCTGTGCCAGAGCTTTCGGTGGTGTAGTGGTTATCATGTTTGCTTTACACGTGAAAGGATCCCGGGCGGGAGCATAATGTTTAAACTTGCTATAGGGGAACAATCGCAGACGAGTTTGGTCTCCTGGCAAATGCTGCCTGACCTGCTGAGATTTCCTGAATTTGCTGTTTTTATTTGCTATTTATTCTCCTGGAAAAAGGGCTCCTTTATTCCTGATTTGCTATTTATTTCACTACAATAAATGGATAACTTTGAGTGAGAGAAAACGGATCCACCGGGGATCTTTCGCGTGTGAGGCCAACGTGATATCCGCGACACTGCAGCCCATAAAAGGGTGAGAAGCCACTGAATATAAAGGATGAGCTCACAAATATCAGGGGCAGTGCAGTCTGGTCAACGTCAAACCCTCCTTTCTTCTTCAGCAGAGGCATGAACGGGAGTCAGACGCCAGAAAGTTTAATTAAAGACACAAATAAAAGTAACACTTCCAAATCTTTTCACTGTAAAATTCTTTCACTTTATTTGAAATCCTACGATGTTGAAACTGAAAATAAGCACCATGGGATTTTATCTTCACGACTGGTTCTATTTTCTGTGCATGGTAGGAATAACCGGTGCTGTTAAATTTGATAAAAGTTGCCCCAGATTCCTCGTGTCGTCAGTGATAAATATTTTGAAACAGGCTCCTAAAATACAGTGTGTAAAATGGGATATGGTTTCACAGTTTACATGCAAAGCACAGAAGAAATGATTGAAGTATCGACTGTCCCTCAGTTAGCATTTCTTTCATTGTGCAAATGAAGGTGACGGGTTAATTAATGATGCTTTTCCATAAACGCAATACAAAATTTTAAGAAAAAAACATACGGTGACTGGCAGGTGAGCGCTGCTTCTGACACCCGGTGGGAATGGGCGGGTATTTTAAAGCCCCTTGTGTTGTGGAACCTTCATATAGATGAACAATGCAAGCGCATGGCGAAGATCTCGTGGCACAATGGTCGCGTGTCTGATGGCAAATCAGTCGGCTGTGTGTTCAAATAACGGCAAGGTTGCATTTGTTTCGGATAATTCCATAATTAATATTTTCTTTGCTGTTTGGCAACAACCAGACCCTTGCTCCAAGGTCTGTCTCACTGTTTCCCCGGTGTCAGGCAGAGATACGCCTGCTGCCCTCATTTATTTCATGTGACAGGACACAAAAGTTCAAATTCAACCTGCAGTTGGCCACATACAGCATTAAATAGTCAGGATGGCCGAGCGGTGTCAGGTGCTCTGTTAAGTTTGTAGCTTTTTTTCTGGAAGCGTGGGTTCAAATCCCACTTCTTCATTCTTATCATTGAGCAAAACTCATTGTTTGACACCACGACCAACTCCTTAAAAGTGGGATTCAACATTCATCTGCTCGCTTCACATTTCCGTCTGACCGGGTGCTGAAAGTGGAGATGTTTCCGCAGTGTAGCGGTTAACACGTTCGCCTCACACGCGAAAGCTCACCAGGTGGGAATATTTTCTGGAACTTTCTCCTCATGCTCAGGGGCGAGCTTGTTCTCCTGCGAAAGGTCATAAGATCCTAAACTTGTCAGGAGTAGGAGCAGGTAAAAATACATCTCCTCACCCCACATCCCCCGTCCCGGATTTTTCCTTATACCAATTATATTATGTCTGTGTCCTCTGGTTACCGACATTCCTGCCCGTGGGAACAGTTTCCCCATAATTCTGAAAAGCTCTATTAAATCTCCCCTTGACTGTGATTACTGGGGTTCAATGTGGGGAAGGATCACTTCATCCACTTTGCACCGAAGAATGATCGGCCAGGGCATGATCTAAAAACATTATGTTCGAGAATATTTTTTCTGTGATGTAGCCTGTCCTGTTATTTTTCACAAAAGTTGCACCGGATTCCTGGAGTCATAAGCACTTAAAATTTTAAACCATTCTCCTAAAATACAGTGTGTAAATGAGAAAGGGATAAAAGTTCATCACATCTAAAGAGAAAATAAATGATTGAAGCTCCCACTATCCCTCAGTACCCAGATTATCATTTCTTTCATTCTGCAAAAGAAAGTTATCGGTTAATTGAATTCATTTTTTTCACATTAGCTGCATGTTGTCAATTATGTCGGGTTTTTAGTCTGAAAACTGTGTTGTAAATATTATATCCCTGACTAAGAATTGAACCTGTGTTGCGGTGGCACAAGGGGTGGATTCAGTGAATCATTTGAATGTGATCTCAAGTGGCGTTTACTGTTGTGTATGTAGGCACCTTTAGTAATGACTCCACGAGGCAAGGTATGATACTTAAACTGTGTAGACCTCTCGTCCTTTCTTTGAAGCTCCTCGATTCAGGACACCAAGCTGTGAGTTCCTTTATATACTGGGTTGCAGGTAACCTTTTGCTCTCAAGCAGCAGCACCCTCTGGTGCACAGGTAAGGTGTGCACAGTGTAAGAGTACATTCAGTGTTGCATAACAGTGTTACAGACATCACACAGTAAGCAGACATGCAGACACAACAGTTACAATCTGTTTCGGTGTGAATCAAGTGAATTGAAAATGACAATAATGTCACGAACTGTAACGATGCAGCGATAAAACGGCATGTAGCTTCCTGGTTGTTGAGTGGTATGGATTCGGTTCTCTCAACGTTATGTCTTGAGTTCGATTCCCATCTTAGGAAGTTGCACTTTTAATTTAAAACCTTATAAAAAAAAAGATTTCATTTATTTTACAGATCTATATGCGAATCATGGATAAAAAATAAGAATCATTGCCTTGAACATCATTAATTAATACATAAATTATTTTGTCAATATTCAACCATTTATTTTGCCATGAGCATGTGAGGAACTTTTATCCCGATCTCATTGGGTTTAATTTTGGTACAAATGACGAACCGGGGGCTGGGTTAAGGAAAGGTTTACGTAGTGCAGCCGTTATCATGTTCACCTCCCTGGTTTGAGCCTGGGCGCGTGATTTAGGTTGGAATATATTTTCTGTGAAATAAATTGAACAAAAGTAACCCCAGGTTCCTTGTCTTATGAGCAATGAACATTTTAAACCAATTTCAGAAAATACAGTGTGTGTTAAGTCAGATAGGGTGTAAAATATCATCTATGATTAAAGCTCCTGAAATTATTACAGTTCAGTTATCGACTGTCCCTCGGTGACCATTCCGCAAAACCACGCTATCGGTTAATGAATGGTGAGTAAAACAATTAATTACCCCGCCTCCCACAGAGCTTAATTAGTTGCATGTAATTATTTGAAAATAGTTTGAATTAAAGAGTTACTTTCCGAACTCGGGCTCCCTCTGTGAATGCCTAACCACTAAACGAGCAGGATACACATTAAATAATTTAATTCTGGACTTAATATTGTCTTTGCTGTTTCACAATAACCAGACCTATGCTCCAAAATCTGTCTCACCGTTTCCCCGGTGTCAGTCAGAGAAGCACATGGGACTGAATCAGTGACTTTGCTTTTTCGACCTGTCTTCTGAAGCATCGCACGGTTCGACTCCGACAATCAATGAACTGTTGGGACGTTAGTGTATCCAGGCTGCGGGTGGCCACTCCGAGCGCAGCAGAGGAGTTTCTGCATTAGTTCTGGGTGGGGACAGTATTTACTCTTCTCTCTTCCTCTTGTCTGTATCCCTCTGTTTTGTGTTCTGTATTTATTCCTCCGGCCTCATTTTATCTGTTGAAAAGGGAACAAAAGATGAAGTGTGCGACACTCTAGAATAATTTCTCTCACTCAAATATATCTATTTAGTGAAGTGAAATAAAGAGCAATAAAGAATAAGGGAGAAGCCACTGTCGCCCTTTTGACAGGAGAATAAACTCGCCCATGGTTGTTCATCCACAGCAAGTTTAAACACAATCTTCCTGCACGGGATCCTTTCACGTGGAAAGCAAACGTGATAACGGCTCCACTGCGGAAACCGCTCTGACCAGAAGTACAGCAGAGGGCAGCTGACCAGTGAATGCCTTCTGTGCTGATCGGGAATGTGCTGGCTCACCTGTAACAACTTCTGTCCCTCACTGACAGCTGTCAATCCTTCTCCTCCGCTGCACGTTACACAAACATGTCACTGATCCCCACCCACTATCCTACATTCCCATCGTGTTATCTTCCATGTTAGCACAGTGGGGCCGCGGAGGCACCTACTCTCTCCCCGCGGTTAGTAACTCAGTCAGTCTGTAAAATTAAAGGGGAACAAGTGTCCTGCAAAGGGGAGGGGAAGGAAGAGAGTCTGTAACTTGTGTTTAATTGTTTGTCAAAGGCTACCCGTCCTGTTGTGTATTTCCAGCAGTTTCCTACTTTCACAGGTGGAGATACCGGGGCTGGACCATGCTCCTAAAATACAATGAGGTCGGGATAAAAGTTCCTCATGTACTCAGGGCAAAATAAACGATTGAATTTCTACAATGGATTAAATAATGATGTATAAATCAATTAATCTTTTTTTTCCACATGAGATGCATGTAACTCTTCCATCTAAGGTTTTAATTTTGATGGAAGTGCAATTTCCCTGGCCGGAAATCGACCCAGGGCCGCGGTGGTGAGAGCGCCGAATTCTAATCACTGGACCACCAGGGAACGCTGCATTGCTGCATCGCTGCATCGTAATGCTTGGTGTCATTATTGTCCTTTTCAATCCATTGTTTCACACCGAAACACATCGTAACCGTGATCTGAATTTAACGCCACGTGATTCTTTGAAAACTCCTTTAAATGATTGGATAAAACTACTCCTTTTCCCACCGAAAAAGAACTTCGATTCCAGGTCAGGGCGGCAACTTTTGGAACACCGTCTTTAAATTCAAACCTTGTAAAATTGACGACATGCAGCAAATGTGAAAAAATGAGAATTCATTTCATTAACATTAATTAACCGATAGCATTTTTCAGAATGAAAGAAATAATAATATCGTTACTGAGGGACAGTGGTATCTTTAATCATTCAATTTCTCTTTACATGTGATGAACTTTTATCTCTATCTCATTTACATGCTGTATTTTATGAGAATAGTTTAAAATTGTAAGTGTTCATGACTCAGTTGTAAAACCATTGAATGTGTGTGTGCCTAGTCGTGATAGGAGGAGCACTTGAGATCGAAGTTCCAGTTCTATATATGTATCAATAGAATCATTTTCCACCAGTTTCTTGAAACCCAATAACTTCATTTATTTCTCGTGGACTGGATGGAGGAACATGATCCAAGTAAAAAATTGTTATCGTTTTACATGAACTTAAAGCTCAGAAATGTATTGGAGTGGGAACTCAATGGATAACAGCACAGCTGTCAATGTTTGCGGAATATATTCGTGCAGCCAAAACGCACAATGTCAACCTGGAACCTTGGGGAAAAACAGTTAAAGTTTCGTCCCTGGATGGGCTCAAATCACCAACCTTTCGGTTAACAGCCGAACGCGCTAACCCATTGCGCCACAGAGACTGACACATATATCTGTTACAAGACATCCCAAACCAGGGTGTCAGTCAGCTAAAGCTTCAGATTGCTCCGACCGGGATTGAACTTGTCCACTCTCAGTTGTACTTTTCCCAAATAAATGTTGGGACATTCATTGTGGATGTGTGGAAGCAGTCTGATCCCGCACACTGCAGACACTTCCATGTCACCACCAACCAGCTCTCCCACAACCGCTGTGATCGACCTTCCAGCCTTCCGGTGCCTTGTCTGTGACAAAGTATTCCGATTGTCCCGAAGCCGGTATTAGGTTTTAATTCCTTTTGAGCTCCTGACTGCAGATATTTCTGTGATTAAACGCGAACAAAATGCTTACAGGGACAGTTGGATTCACTGTTTCTTTGTTTGGTGAAATTTCAAAGATTGAAAGCAACACACATCAACCCCAAACCTCGTCACCTACTCGCTAACTGCTGCACGCTGCTCCCGTGAGATGGAAGCCCAGTTGCTGTTTCAAGCTTGAATGCAGGTACAAGCAGAACTCATTCAAAGTATGTCCAAGTCCCTGAGGCACCTGATTATTTGCACCGAGCTCCTTTGCAAAGAGTTGAGGTTCATGTGGGGTGATTTGGGCACATCTTTCCTCACACGACAACACAATGGGCCCAAGTTTCGGTTTTCGCGCCACAAAGCGCACCGAAAAAAAACTTACCTATTCTCCGGCTCCCTGCAGGTCCTCTGGAGCTGAGCGCAGCGCAGCACGAGCTGTTGGGGGCGGAGCCATGTCCCTGCGCTGAAAACAGTGCCGGGACCTCTGCACATGCGCGCTACTGTGGGCGCGCATGTGCAGTAGCTCCAGGCGCCCAAAACTGTGGGAAGGGCCTGAGCACGCAGCCCCTAGCCCTGGAGGAATGGCCTCACTGGGGCTGCGTGCATAAGGCTCCTCCCACCCGACCGGACCCGACCCGACCTCTGCTTCCCCCCCCAGCGACCTGACTTCCACGCCACCCACCCCCCCACGACTCCCACCCCCGGACCTCTGTGACTCTTCCCCCCACCTCCGGACCTCCGCGACCCCGCCCCCCGAGACCCGACGCCACCTACCTGTAAATCCAGCCCGAGTTCTTGGGCCCAGCCACTCAGCCTCCTTCCCTCCCTCCCTCCCTCCCTCCATCCTTTCTCCCTTCTCGTCCTCTCCAACCCACTCCTCTCCACCCGTCTCCCCCACAACTCCCGCCCCCCCCCTCCTTTCCCCACCCTTCTCCTCCTCCTCTACCCCTACTGCCCCTCCACCCCCCCACTCCTCCTGCCCCTCCCCCTCCTCCTCCCACCCCCTTCTCTCCCCCCTACTCCCCCTCCTCTACTCCCTACCCCTCCTCTCCCACCTACCCCTCCCCTCCCCGACCCCTCCACTCCACAATACCCCTCCCCCTCCTCTCCCCCCTACACCCCCTCCTACTCCCCCCTCCTCCTCCCCCAACCCCCTCCTCCTCCTCCCCCCACCAAACCTCCTCCTCCCCCCCACCCATCCTCCTCCTCCTTCCCCCCACCCCTCCTCCTCCTCCCCACCACCCGCCCTCCTCCTCCCCACCCTCTTCTCCCCCCTCCTCCCCACCCCCCTTCTCCCCCATCCTCCTCCCCCATCCACCTCTCCCCACTCACCCTCCTCCAGTCAGGAATTCGAAAATGTTTTATTTATAGATTTAACATTTTTTTTTTATTTTTTATGAATTTTTTTTGATTGATTTATTGGTTGATTTATTGATGTATTTATCATTTATTATTGATGATAGCTCTTTATTTGTAAAACTGAAGTGTTTAATGTTTGTAAACTTCCCTTTGAACCCGAGCCGCCACCCCGCCGGCCCCCTCCCTCATTCCTTGTGGCTAATTTGTAACCTACGCCTTATTTTCTAAAGTGAAGACAAGGTTTTTTCGAACGGACAAAAATCTTCACTTACTCCATTCTAAGTTAGTTTGGAGTAAGTTTTCACGCCTAAACTTTGAAAATGGGCGTAATGGCCGGACACGCCCCCTTTTGAAAAAATTTCTGTTCCAAAGTGAAAATGTTCTAACTGACTAGAACTGGAGCAAACTAAATGCCGAGAATTTAAATTACTAAGATACTCCATTCTAGACAAGTTGCTCCAAAAAATCAGGAGCAACTCAGGCCGAAACTTGGCCCCTTCAAACATAACTCAACGGCTGTAAAGTGCTTTGGGGCGTCATGAGTTCCTGAAAGTCTCTGCAGAAATGTAAGTCCTTCTTTGCAAAATTTCTACGCACTTTCAAAATTTGTGGCAAAACAATATGTTCGCCCAGGATTTGAACCCTGGACTTCTCACAAATTTTATTTAATCGCGACTAAGCAACAATCATGCTGTTCTTTTGCATAATTCCAGAATTAATATTTTCTTTGCTGTTTCACAATAACCAGACCCTTGCTCCAAGGTCTGTCTCACTGTTTACCCGGTGTCAGGCAGAGATACGCCTGCTGCCCTCATTTACTTCATGTGACAGGACACAAAAGTTCAAAATAAAACTGCAGGTGCCCACACATAATATTGAGCAATCAGGATGGCCGAGCGGTCTAAGTTGCTACATTCAGGTTGCAGTCTGCTTTGAAAGCGTGGGTTCCGTAGTGTAGTGGTCATCGCATTCGCTTAACACGCAAAAGGTTCCCGTTTCAAAATCAGCTGAAAACGTGCTCAATTAAATATGAGAAGCATTGAATAATGTGCATTTCTGGTTCAGTATTAACAAAGCACAATGTCTCCCAGTCCTGCTATATTTGCTGAATATTCTGTACAGTTCGGTACACATGCAAACTCTACAGTTTCCAGCCCTGATGGTGCAGAAAGCCCCTCTCAAAGCTGCACATTCCAGCTGCTTTCAGTTGAGTTGTGAGAGATATTTGACGGATCCTGCAGCTGTGAAAAGGAATGATGTGTTAGAGGGGTCATCAAACGAGGCCATGTGTGGTTGAATTAAAGAACAAAAAAGGGGCGATCACACTACTGGGAGTGCACTATAGACCCCCGGGCAGTTAGAGGGAGATAGAAGAACAAATATATGGGCAGATTGTTGAGAAGTGCAAAACCTATCGAGCTGTAATGGTGGAGGATTTCAACGACCCGAATATTAACTGGGAAAATGATAGTGTGAATGGTACAGATGGTGGAGAATTCCTCAAATGCATTCAGGAGAACTTCTTTATCCAGTATGTCACAAGCCCATCAAGGGAGGGGCGGTTCTGGACTGGGTCTTGTGATCGAAGAGGAGCAGGTAGAAGGGGTATCAGTGGGAGAGCATTTTGGTGCGAGTGATCATACTCAGTAAGGTTTAGGGTAGTTATGGAAAAGGACAAAGGGGACCAGGAATAAAAGTTCTCAATTGGGGTAAAGCCAATTTTGCTGAGCTGAGAAGGAATTTCACCAAAGTGGACTGAGAACGGCTACTTGCTGGTAAATCAGTGTCAGAGCAGTGGAAGGCATTCAAGGAGGAGATCCTGAGGGGACAGAGCAAGTATGTTCCCTTAAAACAAAGATGGGACTGACAAATCTAGAGCTCCTGGGATGTCAGGGGACATACAGGGAAAGTTAACGAAAAAAAGGGAAGCTTATGACAGATACCGATAACTCAATACTGCAGAAATTCTAGAGGTGCAGAGGTGCAATTAAAAAATATATCAGGAAAGCAAAGAGAGAGCATGAGAGAATGTTGGCAATTAAATCTGGGAAAACCCAAAGATTTAAATACATTAAGAGCACGATGATAAATAGAGAAAGAGTGGAGCCTATTAGAGTCCAAAAAGGGAATCTGTACGCGGAGGTGGAAGTCTTGGGTAGGATTCTTGATGAATACTTTGCATCTGTTTTCACAAAAGAGAGGGGCGATGTGGACTTTGCAATGAGGGTGGAGAAGTGTGAAATATTAGATGAAATAAGCAGAGCGAGAGGGGAAGTATTGGTGGCTTGGCAGCTTTGAAAGTGGATAATTCCCCAGGCCCGGAAGAAATGTATCCCAGGCTGATAAGAGCAGCAAAAGAGGAAATAGCAGAGGCTCTGACCACCATTGTCCAATCCTCACTGGTTCCAGGTGTGGGGCCAGAGGATTGGAGCACTGCTAACGTTGTACCTTTGTTGAAAAAGGAAGAAAGGGATTGAGTAAATACAGGCTGGCCAGCCAAACCTTTTACAATTATTTGTAAAATTCCTGAGGGACAGGATAAATCTTCATTTGGAAAGTCATGGATTAATCAAGGATAGTCAACATGAATTTGTCAAGGGAAGGTTGTGTCTGACTAAGTTGATTGCATTTTTCGAGGAGGTAACCATGAGGGTTGATGAGGGCAGTGGTATGATGTAATGTATATGCACTTTAGCAAAGCTTTTGATAAGGTCGCACTTGGCAGACTGGTTACGAATGTAAAAGCCCATGGGATTCAAGGGCAAAGTGACAAGTTGGGTCCAAAATTTGTTCAGAGGCAGGAATCAAAGCGTAATGGTTGATGGGTGATTTTGTGATCCAGTGGGTTTCCGCAGGGCTCAGTGCTGGGTCCCTTGGTTTTTGTGGTATACATCAATGATTTGGACTTAAATGTTGAGGGTATGAGTAAGAAGTTTGATGATGACACGAAAACAGGCTGAGTGGTTGATAATGAAGAAGAAAGTGGCAGACTACAGGAAGATATCAATGGACGTCTCAAGGTGCTTTGCAGCCAATGAAGTACTTTTTGAAGTGCTGTCACTCTTGTAGTGTGGGAGACACAGCCGCCAATTTGCACACGGCAGGCTCCTATAGGCAGCAGTGTGATGATGACCAGATCATCTGTCTCTGCGATGTTGATTGAAGGATAAATATTGACCAGGACACGAATCCTGGCCACATTGATCCTCCCACCACCTCACACTGTTCTCCGAGGGACCAGCGCGATGATAGTAAAACAACAAGCGAAGTTGGTAAGCTATCTACGCAGTCCATCGGAATCCAGCCACACCATCTTATACCACGGGTAACATCTCTCCATGGATTCTGGAATTTGGATCAACAAACCATAATCCCATCTTTTCAGGAATTCCAGGAGGTGCTTCAAGCTTTATTCCATATATGTTAACAGTTTTAAGGTATTTAAATAAATACCGACGTTTTTGAGATGGGCATCTGCGTGACGTCATCAAAACCCAGGTCGTTATTTTGGAGCGTGGACAGGAACATCGGCAGGGCCCAGGTACAGAGGAGTGGGAAGGTCGGGGCGGCTGAACGGTGAGTGTTTGTGGCGAGATGCGGTGAATGCGGTGGAGGAGCGGCGACAGATGAGGGGACCGGGCCCAGAAGAGGCGAGAGCCCAGGGACAGCACGGGCCCAGCCCACACTGCGATATGTGTGCGCGCTAGGTCCGTGCAGCAGAGCTGGTCTCCTGTCGCCTTGGTTAACCCTCGCCACTGGATCAAGACCTAGCTCTGTCATGCCCCGTGTGGTGGCTGGTGTGCAACGGTCACCCCACGTTAAAAAAATCCACACAAAGGCATCTTCCACCCCCTCAATTCGAGTTCAGGATTGGAACATCGGGTCCTTCATCGAAACACCTGTGAACTCATGGAAGCCAATCGTCCTCGATCGAGGGACCGCCTATGATGATGATGATCAATGTACTGTGGTAAATGGAATTCAATCCGGATAAATGTGAGGTAATACATTTGGGGAGGTTTAACAAGGCAAGTGAATACACATTAAATGGTACGACACTGAAAAGTGTAGAGGAATAAAGGGACCTTGGAGTGCAGGTCCACAGATCCCTGAAGGTAGCAGGCCAGGTAGTTAATATAGTTAAGAAGGCATATGGAATACTTGCCTATATTAGTCAAGGCATGGAATACAAGAGCAAGGAGGTTATGCTTGAACTGTACAAAACACTGGCTACACCACAGCTGGAGTACTGCGTGCAGTTCTGGTCACCACATTACAGGAAAGATGTGATTTCACTGGAAAGGGTGCAGAGGAGATTTACTAGAATGTTGCCTGGACTGGAGAATTTTGGCTATGAGGATAGTTTGGAGATGCTGAATCTGTTTTCTTTGCAACAGAGGCATCTGAGTGGTGACCTGAGTGAGGTGTATAAAATTGAGGGGCCTGGATAGAATGGATAGGAAGAGGGGTCAACAACCAATGGGCGCAGAATTAATGTAATTGGGGGAAGTTTAGAGGAGATATGAGGGGACATGTCGTCACCCAGAAGGTGGTGGGGGTCTGGAACTCAATGCCTAAAAGGATGGTAGAGAGAGGGACCCTCACCACATTCAAAAGATACGTGGATGTACATTTAAAGTGCCGCAACCTACAGAGCTGTGGACCGAGAGCTGGAAAGTGGGATTAGGCTGGATAGCTCTTGGTCGGCCGGTGCGGACACGATGGGCCGAAATTTCCTCACTCTGTGCTGAAACTTTCTGACTCTATGATTCTATTAATATAGATACATATATATATATATAATATATACCATTATCATAATTTTTCCTTGGTGGTTAAGATCCGGAGCACTAACCCTCTTTCTATTCTCAATCAGTTTATCGCATGATAATAATTGAGGTCTGTGAGAGGATGAATAATTGCATACCTCGGGAGCCTATTATCAGCGAGGGCAGGCATCGACGACGAGGTTCAACATTGCCTCCAGTGCGCCAGTGCAGACTTCGGCCGCCTGAGGAAGAGAGTGTTCGAAGATCAGGCCCTCAAATCTGCCACTAAGCTCATGGTCTACAGGGCTGCAGTGATACCCATCCTCCTGTATGGCTCAGAGACGTGGACCTTATACAGTGGACACCTCAAGTCGCTGGAGAAATACCACCAATGATGTTTCTGCAAAATCCTGCAAATCCCCTCGGAGGAGTTCGCGGCCCCTTATTCTAAAATGATGCCCCCTAGTTCTAGTCTCCCCCACCAGTGGAAACATCCTTTCTGTATCCACCTTGTCAAGCCCCCTCATAATCTTATACATTTTGATATGATCACCACCCATTCTTCTGAACTCCAATGAGTCGAAGCCCAATCTGAACAACCTTTCCTCATAAGTCAACCAGCTCATCTCCAGAATCAACCGAGTGAACCTTCTCTGAACTGCCTCCAGAGCAAGTATATCCTTTCGTAAATATGGAAAACAAAACTGCACGCAGTATTCCAGGTGTTGCCTCACCAATACCCTATATAACTGTAGCAAGATTTCTCTGCTTTTAGACTCAATCCCCTTTGCAATGAAGGCCAAGATTCCATTGGCCTTCCTGCTCACTTGCTGGTGATCGAGTTCGCTAGATATGAAGGCCAGCTTAACATTAGTCTTATTTGATTATTTTCTGTAACTGCCCATGACATTTACATAAAACCATGTTGACTCTGTCGAATCATGTTATAATTTTTGAAGTGTCCTGACACCAATTCCTTAACAATGGATTACAGCATTTTCCCGATGACTGATGTCAGACTAACTGTCCTGTAGTTCCCGGTTTTCTCTCTCCCTCCTTTCTTGAATAGCGATGTTACATTTTCTACCTTCCGATCCGCTGGGACTGTTGTTGAATCTGGACATCGTGGTGCAACGGTTACGGGTCTAACTCCCGATCAGGAGGCTGCGTGTTCAAATCAGTTAATTTTGCTGTTGTTCTTCCGGAATTGATATTGTGTTTGCTGTTTCACAATAACCAGACCCTTGCTCTAAAACCTGTCTCACTGTTTCCCCAGGGGCACGTTCATGTTACAATGAACATTCTGAATCAGATGCCTGAAGTACAGTGTGTAAAATGGGATATGGTTTAACAGTTAACATGCAAAGCACAGAACCAATTATTCAATTATCGACTTTCCCTCAGTTAACATTACTTTCACTGTGCAAAATTAATTAATGATGTTTGCCCAAGAAAGCAACATATAATTTACCGGAAATGATTTGAGTCAATGTTGGGCTCGAGCTCACAACCCTGAGATTAAAAGCCTCATGCGGTATCTACTTAGCTAGCCAGGATTATGTAAATCACACGTCCCTGTCGGTGATTGCAGCCAGGCGCCTGTTGGTTTCGCCCCATTTCCCGGTGTTTCCCGATCCTGTCTCTCTCTCTGGCTCTGTTCAATCTGTGTGTGGTCACCTCCAGTTTGATTTTGAAAAAATACCCGTGTTTGTTTATTCAGTAAAAACAGAAAATGCTGGAAACACTCAGCAGGTCGGGCAGTATCTGTGGAGGTGGGGAAGTGGGAATAATCGATGGGTTTGTTTGTGGCTTTGATCTGTTGCTGGGAAGTGAGGCAGCGCTGCAGGATGCTTTTTTTCGAGGTGTAAGCAGAGGTTTCCGTCGTGTAACGGTTATCACGTTCACCACACATGTGAAATATCCTCGGTTTGAGCACGGACAGAAACATTATTTTGGAGAATATTTTTCCGTGGAATAAATTTTAAAAAGTCGTCCCAGGTTCCTTGTATCATGAGCAATGGGCATTTTAACTCACTCTCCTAAAATACAGTGTGTGTAAAATCAGATAGGGGATAAAACTTCATCAATGATTTCAGTTCCTTAACTCAGTAAAGTTCAGTTCTTGAAGTTTCCATCAATTCATTGCATAAACATAACTGAGGTGAGTGAGATGATTAATAATGGGCTTTAATCGTTAATGAGCCCATTACTTTATGTTATAGACCCAGGTTACACACTCTCTTGCTTCTGAAAGAGTTGAGATGCGTGTGGGGTGATTGGGGCCCATCTTTCCCCACATTACAAGGCTCCATCGGTACTTCATTGACTTTAAATCACTTGGGGACATCCTGAGTTGTTGAAAGGCCGCGTAAAAATGAAGTCATTCTTTGCAAAAGTTCTAACCGCAAGTTCAAACATCGCCGGCAAATGGAGGCTCACCCAGAATTTGTTCTGACACCATCACAAAGTCCTTAAAAGTGGGATTCAGCAGTTCAGCTGCTCACTTAACATTTCCGTCTGACCTGGTGCTGCAAGTGGAGATGTGTCCGCAGTGTAGCGTTTAACACGTTCGCCTCAAACGGGAAAGCTCACCAGGTGGGAATATATTGTTGGAACTTTCTCCTCATGCATGTTCAGGGGAGAGATTGATCTGCAGTGAAAGGACATAAGATCATAAGAACATAATAATTAGGTACAGGAGTCGGCCATTCGGCTCATTTTAATGTTTTCAAAATGATTCCATCCGCGGACCTTCGGTGTGTTTGGGGAACATGATAACCGCTACACTGCAGACACACGGTTGTAGATGTTGTCTTCGGAACATAACCAACACAGCTGGCCGATACTTCAGGAGCTGGTTTTACGAGAATAGAATGATGGTGCTATATTTTGGAAGGCTGTGAGTGTGGCAGGAATTGATCTAGTGTTTCCCAGACTTTACACATAGGAACAGGAGATGACCATTGAGCAGCGAGTGGTTAGGATCTGGAATGCACGGCTTGAAAGGGCGGAGGAGGCAGACTCAATCTTATCTTTCAAACGGGAGCTGGATAAGTGTCTGAAGGAAAAACAATTGCAGGGCTACTGGGAAAGGGCGGGGGAGTGGGACTCGCTGAGAGTCGGCACGGGCTCGACGGGCCGAATGGCCTTCCGTGCTGTAACCATTCCATGATTCTATAAGTTAGTGGCACGTTTCGTAGTGTGGGTGGAAGCAGAACATTGCAAAGGGGCATGGATTGAATTGGCAAAACTAGAGGAATCTGATTCAGGAGATTCGGGGGGCGCGGAAATTCGGGAGTTTAATGACATTGAAAGGAACATTTTTGTTTTGTGCAGTTTCGATTAAAGAATTGTTTGTGAAAGGGATTTTTTGCACAGATGAATGCAGCATTTAATCTTCTGCCTTAACACTTCTTTCTGGGTGTCGGGGTCACATTTCTTTTCGATGTCATTATTCTCGAATTGATATTTACTTTGCTGTTTCACAAAAACCAGACCCTTGCTCTAGAGTCAGTTGCACTGTTTCCCCAGTCTCATGTTGATGTTAGTAGCAATGAACATTTTGAAGCAGACCCCAAAAGCACACTCTGTAAAATCGGACATGTTTTAACAGTTAACCTGGGCCTCGAACCCACAAATTCGAGATTAAGATTCTCGTGCTCGACCGATTGATCGAGCGGGGCTTCTGCCAAATGCACCTTTTTGTCGTTGATTGCAGCCAGGCGCCTGTTGGCTCCGCCCCAGATGTTTAAACTTGCTGTCGAGGAATTGCCAGGATCTTCTTGAATGGTGGACAAGGCTCGAGGAGCCGAATGGTCTACTCCGGCTCCAAATCCTTACATGTTTATCATCTCATGACTTTTCACAGGAGAACAAACTTGCCCCTGAGCATGCATGAGGAGAAAGCTACAGAAAATATTGCCGCCCGGTGAGCTTTCGCGTGTGAGGCAAACGTGTTAACCGCTACACTGCGGAAACATCTCCACTTTCAGCACCAGGTCAGATGGAAATGTTCAGCGAGCAGGTGAACTGCTGAATCCCTGTTTTTAGGAGCTGGTCGTGGTGTCAAATGACTTTTGCTGAATGATTAAAAATAAAATGTGTCAGAAGTGGTTTGAGAAGACAGGTTTTCAGAGCAGATGGTAATCTGAACACAGCACCTGAGACCGCTCGGCCATCCTGACTATTCAGTGAGACAGACCTTGGAGCAAGGGTCTGGTTGTTGCGAAAAAGCAAAGAATATATTAATTCTGGAAGAAAAATATCTAAAAGAACAGTGACCTGATGTGATTTGAACATGCAACCTACGGAGCTACAATCAAACACACTACCGTTAATCCACAAGGTCTACATAGTGATTTTGAGATGTTCGTCTATATGAAGCTTTCACAATACAAGAGGCTTTAAAATCCCCGCCCATTCCCACCAGGTGTCAGAAGCAGCACTGACCTGCCAGTCACCGTATGTTTTTTTCTTAAACTAAGTGTTGCTTTCACGGGAAAGCATCATTAATTAACCCGTCACCTTCTTTTGCACAATGAAAGAAATGCTAACTGAGGGACAGTCGGATACTTCAATCATTTGTCCTGTGCTTTGGGGAGCGGGCAGGGAAGTGGACCTGAGTCCATGATCGCATCGGCCATGATCGTATTAAATGGCGGAGCAGGCTCGAGGGGCAGATGGCCTACTCCTGCTCCTATTTCTTCTATTCTTATGTTCTTATGCATGTTAACCCATTTTACACACTGTATTTTTGGAGTCTGGTTCAAAATCTTCATTGCCGATGATACCAGGAATCTGGGGCACTTTTATCAAATTTAACAGCACCAGTTAATCCTACCGTGCACAGAAAATAGAATCAGTCGTGAAGATAAAATCCCATGGTGCTCATTTTCAAATTCAATGCAGTAGGATTTCAAATAAATGAAAGAATTTTACAGTGAAAAGATTTGGAAGTGTTACTTGTATTATGTCTTGAATTAAACTTTGTGGCGTCTGACTCCCGTTGCTGCCTCTGCTGAATAAGAAAAGAGGCTTTGACGTTGACCAGACTGCACTGACCCTGATACTTGTGAGCTCATCCTTTATATTCAGTGGTTTCTCGCCCTTTGATGGGCTGCAGTGTAGCGGTAATCACATTGGCTTCACACACGAAAGGTCCCCGGTGGATCCGTTTTCTCTCACTCAAAGTTATTGAAGTGAAATAAAGAGCAATGAAGGAATAAGGGAGCCCTTTTGCCAGGAGAATAAATAGCAAATAAAAACAGAAAGTGCTGGAAATCTCAGCAGGTCAGACAGCATTTGCCAGGAGACTAAACTCGCTTCTGATTGTTCCTATATAGCAAGTTTAAACATAATGTTTCTGCCCGGGATTCTTTCGTGTGTAAAGGAAACGTGATAACCACTACACTACAGAAACCTTTGGCATAGCTGGCACAACAGCGGGGAGCTGACCAGTGAGCTCCCTCTGTGCTGATCGGGAATGTGTTGGCTCACCTTAAACAACTTCTGTCCCACACTGAAAGTTCTCAATCCTTCTCCTTCACTGCTCTTTACAGAATTGTCACGGATCACCCAGCCATGGTGTTCACTTCCACATCTTCACAGCGGGGCCACAGAGGCTCCTACCGTCTCCCCGCGATCAGTGAACTCGCCCAGTTTACAAAATTAAACCCGGAACACGTGCCCGGCAAAGGGCAGGAGAAGCCAGATAGTCTGTAAGCTCGGTCCATCGCAGAAAGTATTGGTATTCATGGTGATTACAGCAATTATTAATCGTCTCACAGACCTCAATTATTGAGTCGATCTGGGCCCTTCTTGCCCTGGTTGATCATCTCGGTGTGAAGGCTGGTGTTGTTGAATCATGTGTTGGGCCCTCGCTGGGCTGCTGTGCAGCTGCCTGGTGTGATGAGTCCTGCTGGGCTGCTGTGGACGATGGGTTCGAAAGCGTGGTCAACCGTGGTGTCGGTTGCCACTGGTGTGTATATTGGGCGGGGTCAAAGGGGTAGGGTCTAATATGGGTTGCTCAGGATAGTCCGTAAATCTGAGTTTGATTTGGTCCAAGTGTTTCTAAGTGAATGAGTCCATTTGAAAGTTTGACCCGAAATAACCTGCTCCACTCTTTGGCCACAACAGTGCCGGGAAACCACTTGGGACCTTGTCCATAATTTAATACAAATACGGCATAATTGATTTCAATCTCACGTGACACATTTGCACTCTCATGGTATGCACTTTGTTGAAGCCGCCAGCTCTCTACCTGTTCATGTAGATCAGGGTGAACTAATGAGAGCCTTGTATTTAGTGCCTTTCAATGAGCAATTCAGCAGGTGGGATCCCAGTGAGCGAGTGGTGTCTCGTGCAGTAGCTAAGCAGGACTCGGGATAGGCGAGTCTGTAGGGAGCCTTCAGTTACCCTTTTCAAGCTCTGCTTGATTGTTTGCATTGCTCTCTCTGCCTGACCATTGGATGTTGGTTTGAACGGGACAGATGTGACATGTTTGATCCCATTGCGGGTCATGAACTCTTTGAACTCAGCACTGGTGAAACACAGCCCGTTGTCACTCACAAGGACATCGGGTAGCCCGTACGTGGCAAACATGACCCGCCAGATTTCAGTGGTGGCAGCGGACGTGCTAGCTGACATTATCTCACATTCAACCATTTGGAGTACGTATCTACAACCACTGGGAACATTTTACCCAAGAACGTGCCTGCATAGTCGACATGGACCCGAGACCACAGTTTCGAGGGCCAAGACCATAAACTTAGTGGCGCCTCCCCGGGTGCATTGCTTAACTTTGAACATATGTACATTTGTGCATGCAGAACTCTAAGTCCGCATCGATACCGGGCCACCATCCATGGGATCTGACAATCGCTTTCATCATTACAATGTCTGTGTGAATACTGTGGAGATCACTAATGAAAGTGCCCTGCCCTGTTTTGGTACCACTATCCGATTACCTCACAGATGGTATTCTGCCTGTATGGACATTTCATCTTTGCAGCGCTGGTACGGCTTTATTTCTTCCGAATGGGACACTGGACTAGCTCCCGTGAAGCACACAATTTTTTACTAATGACAGTAAGGGGTCCTGGCACGTCCAGATTCTAATCTGTCGGGCGGTAACAGGTGATTGCTTACTCTCGAGTGCTTCGATTACCATGACCAAATCTGTGGGCGGTGCCATTTCTATCCCCATGGTGGGCAATGGCAGCCTACTGAGAGCACCGGCACAGTTTTCTGTGCCTGGCCTGTGGCGGATGGAGTAGATGTATGCGGACAACGTGAGCGTCCATTTCTGGATGTGGGCCGATGCATTCGTATTTATCCCCTTACTTTCAGAAAAAAGGGATATCAGTGGCTTGTGGTCAGTTTCCAATTCAAATTTGAGCCCAAACAGATATTGATGCATTTTCTTCACCCGATAAAGACATGCTGACACTTCTTTTTCAATCATGCTGTAGGCCCTCTCAGCCTTAGACAGATTTCTGGATGCATAAGCAACCGGTTGCATTTTCCCAGATTCATTAGCTTGTTGCAATACACACCCGACGATGCATCACATGCTAGCACCAAACGCTTACATGGATCATAGATCACAAGCAATTTGTTTAAGCATAACGGTTTCCTCGCCTTTACAAATGCATTGTCTTGGCTTTTACCCCATACCCATTCATCTCCTTTACACAGTAAAGAGTGCAGTGGTTCTAACAATGTGCTAAGACCCAGTAAGAAGTTACCAAAGTAATTCAGGAATCCAAGAAACGACCGCAGCTCCCTCACGTTCTATGGTCTCGGTGCATTGTCGAGTGCCTCCGCATTCGAATCGGTGGCCTGATGCCATCCGCCGCGATTCTTCTCCCCAATAACTCCACTTCAGGCGCAAGGAAAACGCATTTCGAGTGTTTTAACCTGAGCCCTACATGACTAAGCCAACGAAGAACCTCCTCCAGGTTCTGCAGGTGCACGACAGAGTCCCGACCTGAAACCACGATGTCGTCCTGGAAGATCACCGTGCACGGGAAGGACTTCACTAAGCTTTCCATGTTCCTCTGGACTATCGCCACGGCTGATCGAATCCCAAATGAGCATCTATTGTAAATGAAAACACCTTTGTGCATGTTGATACAGGTGAGGCCCTTTGATGATTCCGTCAGCTCCTGCATCATGTAGGCCGAGGTCAAATCCAGCTTCGTGAACATTTTTCCTATCGCCAGCATTGCAAATAGATCATCTGCGTTTGGTAGTGGATATTGATCCAGCAGGGAGAAATGATTGATAGTTACTTTGTGATCACCACAGACTTTGATGGTGCCATCTTCCTTGAGGACTGGAACAATCGGACTGGCCCACTCGTTGAATTCGATTGCCGAAATGATGCCCTCTCATTGCGGCCGGTCCAGCTCGATCTCCACCCTCTCTCTCATCGTGTCAGGGACCGCTCTCGCCTTGTGATGGATCGGTCGCACCCACGGAATCAGGAGGATCTGCACTTTTGCTCCCTGGAACTTCTTGATGCTCGGTTCGAACAGCAAGGGGAACTTGTTTCGGACCTGGCACATGAATTGTCATTGACGGACGAGAGCGCTCGGACGTCGTCCCAGTTCCAGCATATCTTTCCCATTCAGCTCCTACTGAGTAGCGTGGGACCATCGTCCGGTACCACCCAGAATGATAGGTTGTGCACCGCTCCATCGTAGTAGACCTTTACGGTAGCACTGCCGATTACGGGAATCAGTTCCTTAATGTATGTTCTCAGTTTAGTACGAATGTGAGTCAGGACTGGCCTTGAGGCCTTGCTTCACCACAATTTATCGAAAGTCTTTTTGCTCATTATGGACTGGCTCGTGCCCATGTCCAGTTCCATTGACACCGGGAGTCAATTTAATTCAACCTTCAGCATTATCGGGGGACACTTTGTGGTAAATGTGTGCACCCCATATACCTCTGCCTCCTCGGTCTGAGGCTCTGGTTTGTCGTGATCCACCATGGATCTGCCCTCCTCTGCAACATGGTGGTTTGCAGGATTAGCAGGGTTTGCATCTCGCCTGCACATTCGTTGGAGGTGTCCCATTGTTCCACAGCCCTTGCAAACGTATCCTTTGAAGCGGCATGAATGGAAAAGATGATCACCCCCACAGCGCCATCAAAGGTGTTAATGGCCTTGCATTCCCCACCCTTGATGGTGGACTCGGAGACATCTGCGGACGTGCAGCTGCAGGCATGTGAGGCCACCCTGTACATTAAGATTCGAAAACAACATTACTTTCACAGTACTTGCAGCCGCACTCGTTTGCTGAGAAATTTGTTTGGTATTGTCACTGGTGGCGATGACCGCCTGGGCTATCGCTATGGCTTTACTCAAGGTTAGGGTCTCTCCAGTCAGAAGTTTGCGAAGTATTACTTCATGGCCAATGCCAAGTAAAAGAAGTCCCTGAGCATGTGCTCCAAGTATCCTTCAAATTCGCAATGCCCTGCAAGGCGCCTTAGCTCGGTGATGTAGCTCTCTACTTCCTGTCCTTCGGACCTCTTGTACATGTAGAACCTGTACAGCACCATCAGTACACTTTCCTTCAGGTCTAGATGCTCCCAGACAAGTGTGCACAAATCACCGCATGACTTCTCTGTGGTTTTCGCTGGAGCGAGCAGATTTTTTATGAGGTCATACATTGGTGCCCCGCAAACGGTGAGGAAGATTGCCCTTTGGCAGCGTTCGCATCTCCTTCCAGCTCATTGGCCACGACGTATTGGTCGAGTCGCTCCACGAAGGTTTCTCAAATTTCTCAAGGATGCCTACTGTGCTCTGCATCATTGCGGTGGGGTTCGTCATCTGTATCTCGTCGTCAGTTGTTATGTTTAATAAAGAGTCCAACCAGATGCTGTGAGCTCGAAGTAAGGTGTAACCGCAGTCCTTTATTACAGGTCTATAAGGGGAGCTTGGGATGTGGGTTCGAATCCACACTCCCCTGGGGCTCTGTACATGTATTTTATGAGAATGGGTGAATAACGAGGCACCAGACACAGTGGGTAAGAGTACAAAATGGCTAATGTTGTTTATTTAGAATAGTAAACACCAAGATAGAGGGCATAGGAAAAGGTCATAAATAGCAGTAATGGCACAATCTCACTCAACAACTTGAAAAATCTCGCAACAGGGAAGGGGAAAACAAGAGGTTAAAACATCCCACTCACACACAATCACACCTCCCACTTCCAGCCTTCTTACCAATTCCTATCCTAAATTGAGTCTGTGAGGGGGTTTGGGCAATACTCACAATCCTATCAACTCCGGGGTTCTGGGGACACTTATTTCAGCTCGGGGTCCCTCTGCGGTGGGTTTTACATTGTCGATCGGTTCGGTTTTCCTCCTCGATGTTGCGTCGGTTTCTTCTCTTCGCCTTTCGGTTGGCTCCGAAGCAAAAAGCTGCTGGAGTTAAGCACACCTTCCCCAGAGCGAGGGCCCTGTGAAAAACTGACTCAACTCCCAAAAGCTGACTCCAACTGGTTGGTTTCCTTGCTCATCTCAGCTGTGGGAAGTCACTGCCACCGCCTGCTGGTTTTCAGTCTCCGTGGCTTTGTCTGCAGAGCTGCTGCTTCTTCCTCTGCTGGAGCGAGAGCGAGAGGGAGAGAGAGCTCTCTCTGGATACAAGCTGATAGCTGCCAGCTCCAAGCTCCAAGTTCTCCAACTTCCAAAACCTCCCCCCTCTCCAAAACCTCCCCCACCTTCCAAAACCTCCAACCTCTCCAACTTCCTTGTGTGTGTTTTCAGCTTTTCTTATAGTCCATTCATGGGGTGTGAATGGCAGTTCGATGTGTCTCTATCTGTCTGGAATGAACATGATTGGTCACTATCTTGACAGAGGTGCCACTCTGTCTGAGCTGGTCAAACTGATTGCATCAGACCTTGTAGTGGGATCGGTGGGGCTGCAGTGGTGGGCTGGGGACCTGGGCTTCCCGTTGGGATTATCCCTCCGGGCTGCCCTTTCCCACGAGGTTTTGCCTTGTTGGGGTTAAACAGTTTACATTGGTTAATGTGAAACCATTTAACCCGGCGGGACATCTTGACCACGTATACCATGGGGCTTGCCTTGTCGACAATGCTGTAAGGCCCCATGTATAGTGGCTCAAAGACCCCACCTTGGCAAAGTTGCGGTCCATGACCGGGTTCCCTACCTGCCTCTCGTGGTGTTTGCTCGGTTCCAGCAGCAATCGATTGGTCTGATGCTGCTTCCCCATGTTAGTGGCCGCCTGCCAGTGAATCTGCTTGAGGTGCTCCAACAGACTCTTGGTAAAGTGGTCCCTATTCACCTCGATTACCTGAGCTTCTGTCAGGACCGGGGCAAGTACAAGGGTGGGGGTTCGCATGGCTCTTCCAGTCATGAGCCCGTATGGGGAAAACACGTGCTTTTCGACTGGCTGGCCCGGATCCACATCAAAACCAGGGACAACCTCTCCACCCACCTCTGCGGGGAATCCCCAGTCTCCTTCCTGAGTTTTTCTTTCAAGGTCCTATTCATACGCTCCACTAGGCCCGAGGACTGGGGGTTGTAGGTGACGTGCCACTTACCCTCTATCCCCAGCACCTTGAGGGTTGCCTGCATGACCTGTTCCGTGAAGTGGCTCCCCCGGTCGGACTCCACGTACTGTGGAAGTACCCACCTGGAGAACACCTCCCGAACCAATATCCTGGCGGTCCCCGCTGCTGTGGCTGTTCGGCATGGGAAGGCTTCAACCTACTTTGTGAAAGTGTCCACCAAAACCAGGCAGTACTGGTACCCTCCCTTAACCACAGGTAGGGGCCCTACGTAATCGATTTGTATCGATTGCCAAGATCCCTCTACACTCCTTGCGTGTCCTAGAGACACCTTTCTTTTCTGGGGATCTGGATTATTGGTTGCACAGACAAGACAGTTCGCTCAAAATTCACGAGTGTCTTCCCAGAGCTGGGGCCACCACCCGACCTGTTCCACCCGTTGCCAGCTGACCTCCGGTCCGGGGTGTCCAGCTCCAGGGCCTGTGTGGGCCAGCTGAAGGAATTCCCTCTGGTGCTGCTGGGGCACTATCCACTGCTCTCCTTTAAACAACATCTTCTCCCTAATATGGATGCCTGTGCCTCCGTACGGTCCTTCGACCTTTTCTCCTGCAGTCAGGTTGTCCATGACGGACTTGAGGACGGGATCTCGTGCCTGTACCTGCTGGAGGTCCAGGGACAAAGCCACCCCTGCGCTCCCTTTTGTCCCCTGTCCGCCCCGGATAGCTTCTATGGGGCCCGCCTCGAGCGGGTTCCACTTGGTTCCCGTTCGGGCTCCCTCTTTGGCCAGTTGATCTGCCTTTTGGTTCCCTGCAGCCCTGGGCTCATGTTTGTAACGGGCCTTCACTTTGTGAATACAATTGTCTGCCCCGGTCCCTACTGCCTACATGATGTGCTGCAGTAGGGGTTTTATGGCCAGGGGCTTACCGTCTGCAGATGTATACACGCGACGGGACCAGATGGCTAGGTACTCCGTGCAGGCACTGCAGGTGAACATACGATCTGAACAGATGGTATCGGGCCGTGGGAATTCATCGGGGTGGGTGACTACATACATGACTGCCCACAGTTCAGCATGCTGGGCGCTCATGGTGGTTGGGAGCTTTATGGCCCTGGCAATGCCTGCCTGGGGATCATAAATCCCGCACCCTGTGAGCCTTTCCCCCGCCACCACCGTGCTGGACCCGTCAACATAGATCTACCGGCCGTGGGGATGGATCCCCCCCGGAGCCCTATGTCCACGTCCCAGACCCCCTCAACAGAGCAACGGTGGGCTTTCCTGGGGCACAGCATGTTGGCTGCCAGTCGGGGCTCACACATCCCTTTTACTCTCAAATCCATCTGTGAGAGCAGGAGGGTCCAGCGAGCAATGCGTGCGCTGCTCACTGTCCCATCCTTAATTCTCCCATCCAGCTGCATCTGAGTGGGGGTGTGATGAGTGAGGAGGGTGATTGGGGACACTCCTATAAACACCTGCCACTGCTTCACAGCCCAGTGGGTGGCCAGCAGATGCCTTTCACAGTTTGAGTAACCCCTCTCACCCTCAGTGAGGACCCTGGAGGAGTAGACCACCGGCCTCAGCTGGCCGTGGTGCTGTTGCATCAGCACAGCACTTAAGCTATCCCCGCTGGCTGCTACCTCCAGGAAAAATTCCTCGCCCTCATCTACCGCTCCCAGGGCCGGGGCTTTCTGCAGGTCTCCCTTGAGGCGGGTAAAAGTTGCATCACATCCTCATCCCACTCCCACTCCACGCCTTTGTGCAGGAGCCGGAGTAGGGGGGCTGCAATGGCTGCGTAATCCTCAATGAAGTCCCTGCAGTAACCGGTCAGACCCAGGAACGGCCTCACCCCTGTAACTGTAGTCCGAGGCCGTAACTCCTGAACTGCCCTCCTCTTAGCCTCATCAATGGCTCTCTCCCCCGACCGCACAGTCAGCCCCAGGAATTTTACCTCTGTCTGGCCGATCTGTGCCTTCTTCGGGTTTACTTTAAAACCCTCCTCGTGCAGCAGTCCCAACAGCTCTGCCAGCAGGGGACCGTGCTCTTCCTCCGAATCGGAGAATAGCAGCAGGTCATCCACATCCTGGACTAGCTGTCTGGGTCTGCTCAACTCTTTCAGGCAGTTGGCCATACACTGATGAAAAATGCTCGGACTGTTGTGGAAGCCAAGGGGAAGACAGTTCCAGGTATACTGCTGTCCTTTGAATGTAAAGGTGAATTTGTACTGGTCCTCCCACCGCAGCGGGATGGACCAGAACCCATTCCAGATGTCCAGCACCATAAAGACGGCTGCGGACGCGGGGATTGCTGCGACAAGGTCGACTACGGCTGCCCCTGTGTGCGCACAGGCAGGGGTATTTTTATTGAGGAGTCGGTAGTCCACCGTGGCCCTCGAAGTATTGTCCGGTTTCCTAACCGGCCAAAGTGGAGAGTTCACATGTGTGGCTATTGGTCTCAACACTCCCTGTCTGACTAGAGACCCCAATGCGACCTCGAGGTCTGCCTCAGCCTCCCTGCGAAAAATTTTACTGCTTCTGGGGCTTAGACATGGGGTCCCCATCTACTCTGACCTCGACCCCATTTGCCCGTCCACAGTCGTGCTTATGCATGGCAAATGTCGCCAGGTTGACCCGCACAAAAGCCTGATAGATCATCGAGGTGCCGTCTACCAGTGCGCTGAGGTCATATCCCTCCTTCGGCTTTACAGTGCAGAGGGAACCCTTCCCCTGCTCCCCCTGCATGACTGTTGTACCTTCCCCCACCCCGGTGTCAGCTGTGCCCCACAGACAGTGGTTCTCAGGTCGACCAGAATTTTCTGGCCGCTGAGGAAATCTGCCCCTAGGATGCCTTTACCCACTCCCTCCCACGGCAGAAGGACACACTTCCACATGGTGTGGAGGGGGCCTATGTGTATCTGCAGTGGTTTGGAGAAGAAGCCCTCGCGTCCTTCTCCAGTGATGCTGGTTAGGCAGTAGGGGATCCCACTGGATAGGGGTGAGGTGGTCGGGTCATCTACACGAACCAGGGTGCACGAGGCCTCTTTGTCCAGCAGATACTCCCCCCGGACCCCCTCAACCCCCATCATGACACGTGGCCTGTTCCACGCATCATAGGTGACCGGGCAGAGGTACACGGGTTCCTCGGGGTCGAGTCATTGGGGGGTGTTGGTCTGGGCCTGAGGGATTTCTCCCCTGGTCAGGGCTGTGACCTTCCCAGTCTGGTAAGGAGTGCCTGCAGAGCCGCGAGGAGATCCTCGAGTGGGGTGGCAGGGCTGGGCACAGCTGGCTTGGGGACTGAGGCTGAGGTTGGGGCCTGTGGACCTCTCTTTTCCTGCCTCGGAGCCCAGCATTCCCTCCTCATGTGCTCTGTCTTCCCGCACCCGTAGCAAACCACTTCTCTGCCTGCCTGCCAATTCCCTTCTTGCCTCCACTTTCTCTTATCAGAGACGGGGCGGGTCTCACACACCTTCCCCTTGGTGGGTTTCTCCCCCCAGATTCTGCCATTGTGAAAAGAGAGGGTCAGCTGCCTCAGCACCGTCTCCTCTGTGGCTTGAGGGTCTCTGAAATCGAACCACAGGTTGGCCTGGGCGTGTAACTCCGGGAGGCTGTTTGCCACCAGTGCACGCTGCCAGCGACCACGTCGGTGTGCATCCAGCTGGGTTCGGTCCAAATTCCCTCCCACTGGCTTCCTCATACACTGGCCACAGTCGATCAGCGAATGCCTGGGGGGTCTCCCCGGGTCTCTGGACAGTGGCCTGTACCCGGTCGAACGGACAGCCGTCGTTCAACCCCATGGTCTCCAGTATATCCTCCTGGAGAGCTGCCATTGTTCGCTGACCCCTCTTGCTCTCAGCAGAGAGAGCCTAACACAGGGCTGGGTCCAGTGAGAACAGGAGCAGCTTGCTCAATTCGGCCTCATCGCAGTCATTTATGTCTCCTACCTGCTCTACTTCCATAAAGTGGACAGAGGGGTCTCCTTTTCGGGTAAGTTTATTCACATGGGCCACCATCTGCCACAGCTGGGTCGCACTGTGGGGAAGCACGTACTGGTTCTGTAGGGGACCCTCAGCCTGACCCACTGCGGGTGGTCCGAATCTACTCTGCCTGAAGGGGCACATTGGGGCTGGTCACAGAGGTTTAGATTCCAGCATTTCACCCTGCCTCTCCTCCGGGATCCCCAATGGGGCTGTGGGAGAGGGCCTGTAGGATTCTTCCTCCCTATCCTCCTCCCCACAGCCTGTTTCACGATGCTCCCCCTTCCGTACCTCGGCTGGGTTGATAAGGCACACCACCCCTTTACTGGGTGCCTTGCTTTCAGCCCAGCCAAGGGCTTTTGCCTCAGCTAGGGCCAGAGCTTTGGTGTCGGGCCAGGTGGGGATTCGAGTCTCGGGCACTTCCAGAGCTTTTGCTCCGTCTAGAACAAGGGCTGCTTTGGCTTCAGCCAGAGCCAGGGTGAGCCGATCGATTTGTTCCTGAAAGGAACGATGATCCTCCTCTGCCCTGCTGTGGAACGCCTGAAGCACAACCTGTAGTTGGAGACTCTTACCCTCTCCCAACCTTCCCTGGTTCTGAGCCTGGGCAAGTTCCTCCTGCAGTCCTCTGACGTAACCTTTTCCCTCAGTTATCTGGGACTGAAGGTACTCCCTGTACTCCCGGGATGGTGGGACTGACCTATCAAGAAAGACTGGATCAACTGGACTTGTATTCACTGGAGTTCAGAAGAATGAGAGGGGACCTCATAGAAACGTTTAAAATTCTGCCGGGTTTAGACAGGTTAGATGTAGGAAGAATGTTCCCAATGTTGGGGAAGTCCAGAACCAGGGGTCACAGTCTAAGGATAAGGGGTAAGCCATTTATGACCGAGAGTGGTGAACCTGTGGAATTCTCTACCACAGAAAGTTGTTGAGGCCAATTCACTAAATATATTCAAAAGGGAGTTAGATGAAGTCCTTACTACTAGGGGGATCAAGGGGTATGGCGAGAAAGCAGGAATGGGGTACTGAAGTTGAATGTTCAGCCATGAACTCATTGAATGGCGGTGCAGGCTCCAAGGGCCGAGTGGCCTACTCCTGCATCTATTTTCTATGTTTCTATGTTTCTATGTCCATTGTGTAAGTTTGGGCGGGGAGATAGCTTTGGATATTTAATCAGGAGATGTCACAGATACAGGTAGGTGTGAGGACAGGGTTATTGTTTCAGTGCACATTGGTGCCTCAATGTCTGCTCGTCCATTGTAACAGTCCGGGGAGTCAATCAGTTTGGGCCTCCCCTTTGATGGGCCATTAGGTAGCTGATAGTCCACATTCATTAGGGGTGAGTCATATTTTCAAACTGGGCCGGGTAGTCCCCATTGGTTGAGGATTTCCCGCTTCAGGCCCGACTCGAACCCTGATTGGCCTGCCAGAATGAACATTTCCCCCATTGGCCAGTGCCTCTGTCTCGCTTGTGAGCCACACTCCACAATGTCTGTATTCGCCCACACGTTTCCCAGACTGCCTGGTCTGAGAATTTTACATCGCCAAAAAATGTTCATTTCAAATGTATAGGACGATCCCATGGTCGTTTTCTTCTACTTAGGGTATTTCAATAAAATGCGCCCGTGAATTTTTGAACCTTGCACAACTCAGTCCTAAATGTCCTCACCCTTCTCTTGATACTGTGTCCACTGGTTCTGCACTTCCCCTTCATCGGGAACATTCTTCCCGCAGCTAACCTGCCAAGTCCCATCAGAATCTTGTAATTTCATATGAGTTCCCCTCTCATCTTTCTAAACTCCAGTGTATAAAGGCCCAGTTGATCCAGTCTCTCCTCAAATGTCAGTCCCGCCATCCCAGGGATCAGTCTGGTGAACCTTCGCTGCACTCCCTCAATAGCAAGAACGTTCTTCCTCAGATTAGGAGGCCAAAACTGAACACAATATTCCAGGTGAGGCCTCACCAAGGCCCTGTACAACTGTAGTAAGACCTCCCTGCTCTTATACTCAAAACCCCTAGCTATGAAGGCCAACATACCATTTGCCTTCTACACCACCTGCTTTATCTGCATTCCAACTTTCAATGACTGATGAACCATGACACCCAGGTCTTGCTGCACCTCCCCTTATCTAATCTGCCACCATTCAGATAATATTGTGCCTTCGTGTTTTTGTCCCCAAAGTGGATAACCTCACATTTATTCACATTGTACTGCATCTGCCATGCATTTACCCACTCACCTAACCTGTCCAAGTCATCCTGCAGCCTTTTAGCATCCTCCTCACAGCTCACACCACCACCCAGTTCAGTGTCATCTGCAAACTTGGAGATATTACACTCAATTCCTTCATCTAAATCATTGATGTATATTGAGAAGAGCTGGGGTCCCAGCACTGAGCCCTGCGGCACTCCACTAGTCACTGCCTGCCATTCTGAAAAGGACCCATTTATCCCGACTCTCTGCTTCCTGTCTGCCAACCAGTTCTCTGTCCACATCAGTACATTACCCCCAATACCATGTGCTTTGATTTTGCACGCCAATTTCTTGTGTGGGACCTTGGCAAAAGCCTTTTCAAATTCCAAACACACCACATCCATTGGTTCTCCCTTGTCCACTCTAATAGTTACACCCTCAAAACAATTCAGAAGATTTGTAAAGCATGATTTCCATTTCATAAATCCATGCTGACTTGGACCGATCCTGTCACTGCTTTCCAAATGTGCTGCTATTTCTTCTTTAATAATTGATTCCAACATTTTCCCCACGACTGATGTCAAGCTAACCAGTCTATAATTATCCGTTTTCTCTCTCCTTCCTTTTTTAAACAGTGGTGTTACATTAGCTACCCTCCAGTCCAGAAGAACTGATCCAGAGTCGATAGACTGTTGGAAAATGATCACCAATGCATGCACTATTTCTAAGGCGCTTCCTTAAGTACTCTGGGATGCAGACTATCAGACCCCGGGGATTTATCGGACTTCAATCCCATCAATTTCCCTCACACAATTTCCCGCTTTATAAGGATCTCCTTCAGTTCCTCCTTCTCACTTGACCCTCTGTCCCCTTGTATTTCTGGAAGGTTATTTGTTTCTTCCTTCGTGAAAACAGAACCAAAGTATTTGTTTAACTGGTCCGCCATTTCTTTGTTGCACATTATTAATTCACCTGAATCTGACTGCAAGAGATCTACATTTGTTTTCACTCATCTTTTTCTCTTCACATATCTATCGAAGCTTTTGCAGTCAGTTTTTATATTCCCAGCAAGCTTCCTCTCATACTCTATTTTCCCCCTCCTAATTAAACCCTTTGTCCTCCTCTGCTGAATTCTAAAATTCTCTCAGTCCTCAGGTTTGCAGCTTTTTCTGGCCAATTTATAAGACTCTTCCTTAGATTTAACATTATCATTAATTTCCCTTGTTCGCCATGGTTGAGCCACCTCCCCGATTTTATTTTTATTCCAGACAGGGAAGTACAATTGTTGAAGTTCATCCATGTGATCTTTAAGTGTTTGCCATTGCCTATCCAGCATCAACCCTTTAAGTATCACTCGCCAGTCTATTCTCGCCAATTCACGTCTCATACCATCGAAGTTACCTTTCCCCAAGTTCAGCGCCCTCGTCTCTGAATTAACCGTGTCACTCTCCATCTTAATAAAGAATTCTACCATATTATGGTCACTCTTCCCCAAGGGGTCTCACACAACAAGTTTGTTAATTAATCCTTTCTCATTACACATCACCCAGTCTCGGATGGCCAGCACTCGAGTTGGTTCCTCGACATATTGGTCGAGAAAACCATCCCTAATACACTCCAGGAAATCCTCCTCCACTGTATTGCTACCAGTTTGGTTAGCCCAATCAATATGTAGATTAAAGTCGCCCATGATAACTGCTGTACATTTATTGCACGCATCACTAATTTCTTTTTTGATGCTGTCCCCATCCTCAATACTACTGTTTGGTGGTCTGTACACAAATCCCACTAGCGTTTTCTGCCCTATGGTTTTCTGTAGCTCCACCCATTCAGATTCCACATCATCCAAGCTAATTTCCTCTTTAACCAACAATGCCACCCCACCTCCTTTTCTTTTCTGTCTATCCTTCCTAAATATTGAATATCCCTGGATGTTGAGTTCCCAGCCTTGGTCACCCTGGAGCCATGTTTCTGTGACGCCAATTACATCATATCCGTTAACTGCTATCTGCGAAGTTAATTCATCCAACTTATTCCGAATACTCCTCCCATTGAGGCACAGAGCCTTCAGGCTTGTCTTTTTAACACCTTTTTCCTCTTTAGGATTTTGCTGTAATGTGGCTCTTTTTGCTTTTTGCCTTGGGTTTCTCTGCCCTCCAAATTTAATTTTATCCTTTCTATCATTTGCTTCTGCCCCCATTCAACTTCCCTCTGTCTCCCTGCATAGGTTCCCATCCCACTGCCATATTAATTTAATCCCTCTCCAACAGCACTAGCAAACACTCCCCCGAGGACATTGGTTCCAGTCCTGCCCAGGTGCAGACCGTCCGGTTTGTACTGGTCCCACCTCCGGCAGAACCGATTCCAATGCCCCAGGAATTTGACGTCATGGTCAAGCAGGTAAGTGATTGGCTGGTGGATTGGTGAGTATTTTTCTTTTCTTTAAAAACCTTGGTGTTATGTCTTCAGATGCTCGAATAATGACTCCATGAGACAATGTATTGTACTTGAACTGCAGTGACCGCAGTCCTTTATTGATAACTGCAGAGTGAGGATCACACCTGATGGCCTGCCTTTTATACTAGGTCTGGCACACCTGTACAAGTAACCTACAAGTCTTCCACTGAGGGCCCCCTGGTGGCACACCTTGTAATAGCACAAGCAGTACCCATGTAGGATACATGACATCACTCTCGCCCAAGCCTTTCGTGCAAATCGCCTTCATGCATTCACCGTGTCTGGGCTTGGCTCGATCTGGTTAACCCTTGGAGGATCATTTCCATCTTGGTTGCGTAGGTGGTGTTTCGTTGGCAGTTGAGGTGCTTGTGGTTTCTGTTTGTGAGTCCATGACCACTCCATTTATAAGAACATAAGAACATAAGAATTAGGAACAGGAGTAGGCCATCTAGCCCCTCGAGCCTGCTCCACCATTCAACAAGATCATGGCTGATCTGGCCGTGGACTCAGCTCCACTCACCCGCCCGCTCCCCGTAACCCTTAATTCCCTTATTGGTGAAAAATCTATCTAGCTGTGATTTGAATACATTCAATGAGCTAGCCTCAACTGCTTCCTTGGGCAGAGAATTCTAGATTCACAACCCTCTGGGAGAAGAAATTCCTTCTCAACTCGGTTTTAAATTGGCTCCCCCATATTTTGAGACTGTGCCCCCTAATTCTAGCCTCCCCTACCAGTGGAAACAACCTCTCTGCCTCTATCTTGTCCATCCCTTTAATTATTTTCAATGTTTCTGAAAGATCACCCCTCATCCTTCTGAACTCCAACGAGTAAAGACCCAGTCTACTCAATCTATCATCATAAGGTAACCCCCTCATCTCAGGAATCAGCGGAGTGAATCGTCTCTGTACCCACTCCAAAGCTAGTATATCCTTCCTTAAGAAAGGTGACCAAAACTGCATGCAGTACTCCAGGTGCGGCCTCACCAATACCCTATACAGTTGCAGCAGGACCTCCCTGCTTCTGTATTCCATCCCTCACGTAATGAAGGACAAAATTCCATTCACCTTCCTGATTACCTGTTGCACCTGCAAACTAACTTTTTGGGATTCATGCACAAGGACCCCCAGGTCCCTCTGCACCGCAGCATGTTGTAATTTCTCCCCATTCAAATAATATTCGCTTTTAATGTTTTTTTTTCCAAGGTGGATGACCTCACATTTTCCGACATTATATTCCATCTGCCAAACCTCAGCCCATTCGCTTAACCTATCTAAATCTCTTTGCAGCCTCTCTGTGCCCTCTACACAACCCGCTTTCCCACTAATCTTTGTGTCATCTGCAAATTTTGGTGCACTACACTCTGTCCCCTCTTCCAGGTCATCTATGTATATTGTAAACAGTTGTGGTCCCAGCACCAATCCCTGTGGCACACCACTAACCACCGATTTTCAACCCAAAAAGGACCCATTTATCCCGACTCTCTGCTTTCTGTTAGCCTGCCAATTCTCTAGCCATGCTAATACATTTCCTCTGACTCCGCATACCTTTATCTTCTGCAGTAACCTTTTGTATGGCACCTTATCGAATCCCTTTTGGAAATCTAAATACACCACATCCATCGGTACACCTCTATACACCATGCTCGTTATATCCTCAAAGAATTCCAGTAAATGGTTTCATGATTTCCCCTTCATGAATCCATGTTGCTTCTGCTTGATTGCACTATTCCTTTCGAGATGTCCCGCTATTTCTTCCTTAATGATAGTTTCAAGCATTTTCCCCACTACAGATGTTAAACTAACCGGCCTATAGTTACCTGCCTTTTGTCTGCCCCCTTTTTTAAACAGAAGCGTTACATTAGCTGCTTTCCAATCCGCTGGTACCTCCCCAGATTCCAGAGAATTTTGGTAGATTATAATGAATGCATCTGCTATAACTTCCGCCATCTCTTTGAATACCCTAGGATACATTTCATCAGGACCAGGGGACTTGTCTACCTTGATTCCCATGAGCCTGTCCAGCACAATCCCCTAGCGATAGTTTTTATCTCAAGGTCCCCGCTTCCCACATTCCCGGTACCAGCAATTTTTGGCATGGTTTTTGTGTCTTCCACTGTGAAGACGGAAGCAAAATAATTGTTTAAGGTCTCAGCCATTTCCACATTTCCCATTATTAAATCCCCCTTCTCATCTTCTAAGGGACCAACATTTACTTTAGTCACTCTTTTCCATTTTGTTTATCGGTAAAGGCTTTTACTGTCTGTTTTTATGTTTTGCACAAGCTTACTTTCGTAATCTATCTTTCCTTTCTTTATTGCTTTCTTAGTCATTCTTTGCTGTCGTTTAACATTTTCCCAATCTGTTAGTTTCCCACTAACCTTGGCCACCTTATACACATTGGTTTTGAATTTGATACTCTTCTTTATTTCCTTGGTTATCCACAGCTGGTTATCCCTTCTCTTACCCATCATCATAGACGGTCCCTCAAACGAGGATAACTTGCTTCCATGAGTTCAGAGGTGTTTCGATCAAGGACCCGATGTTTCAGTCCTGAACTCCAATTGAGGGGGAGGAAGATGCCTGTGCGTGGAACTTAACGTGTGGTGACCTTTGAACACCAGCCACCACACGGGCTTAACAGAGCGAGGTCTTGGTCCAGTGGCAAGGGTTAACCAGCACGACTGGAGATCTGCTCTCCTGCACTGACCCAGTGTGCACACATATCACAGTGTGGGCTGGCCCGTGCTGCCCCTGGGCCACTTGCCTCTTCTGGGCTCCGTAACCTCATCTGTCGCACCTCCGCCACAAACACTCGCCGCTCCTCCACCCCAACCTTCCCACTCCTCTGTACCTGGGTCCTTCCGATGTTCCTGCACCCGCTCCAAAATGGCCACCAGGGTTTTGATGATATCACCCAGTCGCCTATCCCAAAATTGTCGCACACTTGGAGCAGCTCACGCTGGAGGTTGAAGTGGAATGCCCCAGCTCTTTTATAACCAGACTTGCGGAGCTGTTCTCTCACAGATCCGGGGGGCTGCGATGTCCCAGGGCTCGCCGCTCCAGCTCTTTTATAGCCCGACCTGCGGAGCTGTCCAATCGCAGATCGGCGGGCCACAATAGTTCCCGTATTTGACTGTTCAGTCACCTCAGAACTCACTTTTAGAATGGAAGCAAATCTTCCTCGATTTCGAGGGACTGCCGATGATGAAGATCCCCATTAATACCAATGTGAGGACATTATATACGGAGCCAGCATAGGTATTTATGGGAATACCACGAAAAACACAGCAGGACTTAAAATAACTTAAAAAAACATCACATATTTCAAATTAATAAAAATGGAATTTAAATAATTATTTAAAATAAAATTTAATTTTTTGAAAAAATAAATTTACAAATTTTAAAGGGTCTAAAAATAAACTTGCCTTATTTTACAGGATATAAATGATTAAATTATTGTTTTTATTGTATTTTTCTCTACTTTAAAAGCCTTAAGCTGATAAAGCAGCCCTGATGCCTGCTTTTATCAGTCATAAGAATTTGAAGGCCATTGGCTGGGCAAATAGCCCAACTCTCCGCCCACGGAGACCTTCTACTTCCAGATGCTTGCGATCTGTCCAGAGGATTTCACGTGCCTAAACTCAGAAATTCTGGGGCCCCGACGGGCATGTGTGCATCGTATACGCAAACATTGGGGCCGCGGATTCAGTGCCGTTATTTTAGTTGTGGACATGAGAATACAAGAAATGAGAGTAGGCCATGTGACTCGAGGAGCCTGCTCCACCATCCAATAATACCATGGCTGAACTTGTACCACAACTTCACTTTCCCACATTATCCCCACAGGCTGCGATTCCCTTAGTGTCCAGAAATCTGTTGCCTGAGCGGTTTGCTGCAGGGCATCTTGTCGATGGTACACACTGCAGTCACGGTACACCGGTGGTGGAGGGAGTGAATGTTGAAGGTGGTCGACGTGGTGCTAAGCAAGCGGGCTGCTTTGTCCCGGCTGGTGTTGAGCTTCTGAAGTGTTGTTGAAGCTGCACTGATCCAGGGAAGTGGAGAATATTGCATCACATTCCTGACTTGCAGATGGTGCAAAGGCTTTGGGAAGTCAGGAAGTGAGATACTCGTTGCAGAATACACAGCCTCTGACCCGCTCTTGTAACCACAGTATTTATGTGGCTGGTCCAGTAAATTTTCTGGTCAATGTTGATGTTTATGGTGGAGGATTCGGCGATGGTAATGCTGTTAATATCAAGGTGTGGTGGTTAGTCTCTCCCTTGTTGGAGATGAACGTTGCCTGGCACTTCTGTGGCACGAATGTTACTTGTCACTTATCAGCTCGAGCCGGAATGTCGGTCAGGTTTGCTGTTTCCGGGCACCAACAGCTTCATTATCTGAGGAGCTGTAAATGGAACTGAACACTGTGCAGTTACAGCTAAGGGAGGCAAGGGTTATGTGGAGCGGGCGGGGAAGTGGAGTTGAGACCAAGATCAGATCAGCCATGATCTAATTGAATGGCGGAGCAGGCTCGAGGGGCCAAATGGTCTACTCCTGCTTCTAATTCTTATTTTCTTAACATCCCCATTTCTGACCTTATGATGGAGGGAAGGTCATTGATGAAGCAACTGAAGATGGTTGGGCCGAGGACACTGCCCGACGAACTCCTACAGCGATGTCCTGTGGTTGAGATTATTGGACTCGAACAACCACAACCATCTTCCTTTGTGCAAGGTATGACTCCTGCCAGGGGATCGTTTTACCCCTGATCCCCATTGACTTCAGTTTTACTGGGGCTCCTTGATCATCATAGATTCATAGAAATTTACAGCTCACAAGGAGGCCATTCCGGCCCATCATGTCCGCACCGGCCGACAAAGAGCCATCCAGCCTAAATCCACTTTCCAGCTCTTGATCCGTAGTCTTGTAGGTTACGGCACTTCAAGTGCACATCCAAGCTCTTTGAAAATGTGGTGAGGGTTTCTGCCTCTTCCACCCTTTCAGGCAGAGTGTTCCAGACCCCCACCACCCTCTGGGTGAAGAAAATTCCCCTTAAATCCCCTCTAAACCTCCTTCCAATTACTTAAAATGTATGCCATTTATTGTTGACGCCTCTGTTACGGGAAATAGATCCCTCCTATCCACTCGACCGAGGCCCCTCATAATTTGACGCACCTCAATAACGTCTCCTCCGTTCCAACGAAAACAAACCTAGCCTATCCAAGCTTTCCTCATCGCTACAATGCTACAGTCCAGGCAGCAACCCCGTAAATTTCCTCAGTACCGCCTCTAATGCAGTGACCAGAACTGCACGCAGTACTCTAGCTGTGGCCGAACTCAAGTTTTATACTACACTCGGTCAAATGCTGCCGTGATGACAAAGACAGTCACTCTCATCTCACCTCGAGAACGCGACAACAGGAGAAGGCCATTCAGCTCCGACAGCCTGATCCACCATTCAATGAGCCCATTGCTGACCTGTGACCTTACTCCATGTACCCGCATTCTGGCCCAGATCCCTTAATATGTTTTCTTAACCAAACTCTATCAATCGCAGATTTAAATTTAACAATTGATCGAACATCATTTGCCATTTGCGGAAGAGTTCTAAACAGCGAGCACACTGTGTGTAGAAGTGTTTCCTAATGTCACTCTCGAAATATCTGGCTCTCATTTTTACTCCATGCCCCCAGCCCTAGAATCCCCAACCAGCGGAAATATTTTATCTCAATCTACCCCTATAAGTTCCCCTTAATATCCTGTACATTCCGGTCTGTACAACCTCATTTGTGTAATCTATTCTCGGAATGTAAAACTTGGGGTGAGGGTATCATTGTGCTAAACCTACGCTGCACTCCCTCCAAAGCCAATATATCGTTCCTAAGGTGTGGTGCCCAGAATGGCTGGCAGTGCTCCAGCTATGGTCTAACCAGGGTTTAGTGTAGCTGCAGTATAACTTCTGTTCCCTTGTACTCTAGGCCTCTAGATATAAAGTCCAGCATCCCATTAGCCTTGTTGATTATTTTCTGTACTGTCCATGACTCTCTAATGATCTATATCTATGGACTCGCAGGTCTTTTTGTACTGCCACTATTCTCAGCTTTTCACCATTTAGAAAGTGCCCTTTTCTATCTTATTTAGGCCCAAAGTGGGTGGCCTCCTATTTGCCTACATTCAGATCCATTTGCCACAGTTGAGCGCATTCACTTCATCTATCGATGGCCCAGAGCAATTTTATGCTTCCATCAACACTGCCAACAAAGTTGCCTAACGTTTTGCCAACGACACATTTGGAGATATTACTTGATGTGCCATCCTTGAAGTTGTTAATAAATACGGTGAATAGTTTTGACACCTGGAATTTAGTTCCTTTGTTCCAGGACCATTGGAAGATGGTGACAAGAGCCTGTGGAACCTCCACCCTTACTTCACTGAGCAAACCCTGGGATGCAGCCCAGCCGATGATTGTTCCACGTTGAAGGCTGACAAATATTTTATCCCCTCCTTTTTATCTATTTTATCCGGTACAATGTCTCTACTACCTCAACAACTTGCATTTATATAGCGCCTTTAATGTAGTAAAACGTCCTAAGGCGCTTTGCGAGAGCGATTATCAAACAAGATTTGTCACCGAGCAACGTAAGGATAAAGTCGGAAAGCTTGATAAAAGAGGTAGATTTGAAGGAGTGCCTTAAATGAAGGGGGAGGGGTAGAGAGGCGGAGAGGTTTCCAGAGGGAATTCCAGAGCTTTCAGGCCTCGGCAGCTGAAGGCACGACCGCTAATGATGGAGCAACTGTAACCGGTGATGTGCAGGAGACCTGAATTGGAGAAGCACAGAGAGCTCGAAGCTATCTAGTATGAGGTGGTTAGAGAGTTGGGACAGACGGGGGATTGGAAAACAAGAAGGATCATTTTCCAATTGACGTACACGTGTGGAAGCTGAGGTTGTGTTTTCAGATGATGTCGCTGAGGGGCAGCATGCAGATGGGAAATAGCAGAGTGCCTTCTCCTTTAGTGTGACATGAAGCTGTTGGATTGCTGTAAAAGCCCTACTGGTTTACCATTAGGGAAGGTAATACACCATCTTTATATTCGGCTCGAGTACAGCCTGCTGCTGAACTGTGCTCCAAATTGGCCTGCGCAACACTAAGTTGAAGTCCCACCATCACCTTACCAAGTGCCAGCTCTGGCTCAGTTGTAGAAATTGCACAACAGAGTCAAAAGGCTGCGGTTTCAAATATCTATACGTGGGAATTTTCACATCATCTCGGCTGACATTTAATTGCTGTACTGCGGCCTATGTTCTCTGAGGTGCTTTTTGGTTTTCGGAACGGGAGCCAATGTAGGTCGGCGAGCACAGAGGTGATGAGTGACCGGGACTTGGTGTGAGTTACACTACGGGCAGCAGAGTTTTGGATCAGTTCAAGTTGATGGAGGGTGGTTGATGGGAGGCTGGACAGGAGAGTGTTCGAATTGTCAAGTCTGGAGGTAACAAAGGCATGGATGAGAGTTTGGGCAGCAGACCAGCTGAGACAGGGTGGAGTCGAGCGATATTATGGAGATGGAAGTCGGCGGTCTGGTGAAGCAGTAGATATGTGGTCAGAAACCCATCTGGGGCCAAATACAACACCAAGGTTGTGAGCGTCCTGGTTCAGCCTTCGACAGTTGCCAGGGAGAGGGATGGAGTCGGTGGCGAGGGAACAGAGTTGGTGATGAAGACCGAAGACAATGGCTTCAGTCTTCCCAATATTTTGTTGCAGGAAATTTCTGCTCATTTTGTACTGGATAGGGACAAGTAGTGTGACCAATCTGGGTCAGTGGGGGAGACGAAACAGATGGTGGTGAGGGAGAGCTGGGTGCCGTCAGCGTACATGTGGAACCTGGCATTGTGTTTTCGGAGGATATCGCCAAGGGGCAGCATGGAGATGAGAAAAACCGAGGCCTTATACCTCCGCTCAGCTGTCCGTGAAATATGACATTATTCAACAAGAGCTGGGAAGTTCTCCCAGGTGTTCCAGCCAATATTCTTCCCCCAACCAATACCTCAAATTGATTATCTGCTCAATTTCTAGCAATTGTGATGCAAGTAAATCTTCCTCCCTCGGCGGACAGTTTAACAAGGAACACACAAAAGCAACTTTTGTATTTTATTTCAGCATAACTGAGCTTTAACAGTAACATTTCAAATAATTTGAAATTGAGCAAGTTTCTCAGCAGTATGGAGGAACTATTTCATCTCCAAATTGTGAAACTAAATCTAAAATGCCTTTTTTTATTGAACTTTAATTGAACCTTAAACGTAGCGCTCAGATAGAATGTTGAATCGAGCTGATTTGAATATGGAAAAACATCCCAGTGATTCAGCGAATTGGTATAGAGGGAGAGTGAGGATGAAAGGTGAAATGTTCACGGAAACAAGCAATCTGCTTTCTCACTGGAAAGAATCATTTTGTGGTGCAAACAAATATCCCGTCACTAATTGGCAGCCCTTGCTGCGGGTTCATTGCATTGAGGCCCGGTTTCTCCAAGGCCGGTTTGTAAACATGCTAGGAATACAGGAATATTTATTAATAATGCTAATCGGTTGCTGGTATTATTATGCTCGACTATTTTTAAATTAACTGTTGCTATAATTTAAGACAACAGTAATGTAAAAGATATATTGTTGGCCCCGTTGCCGAGGCCCTTTTGTATATATAGATGGTAATTCTCATCTGGAGATGAGTTGTGATAATCGGGGAGTCAGGTCCGGTTTCACAGCAACCGTTTGCTTTATTTTACTAATTTACCAATTAGTGTAAAGGGATATTTGAGTGCATTGACCATCTTCTCCCTGAACTTACTCTGGGTCACGGTGTAAATGGCCGTGTTCGTGCAGGAACTCAGGAGCTGAAGCATAGTTCCCGCGTGTTCAAAGGTTGCCAAAGGGTTAGAAAACGTTCTGTAATTAAAGATGCCTAGAATACGATACAATAAGAAATATGCAACCGTTGTCAGCCAGAGCAGGATGAAACTGCCGGATATTGCCAATAGTAAAACGATGGACTTTCTGCGGTTCCTCATCTCAGGGTCCTGGTCATTCCCACCATCGCTGCCTTCCCGGAGGTTCCTTCGGGCCCGACTGGCCACTAAAATGTGTCTGACGGTGAGAGTATTCAACAATAAAATCACACAGAAGGGAAGCACTGGGGTTAACAGCTGTTCAAACCAAGAGAAAGCTCTCCATGTGGGTGCAGCATAAAACTGTACTGATACACGGCAACCCCGCGGTATGTGATTAGCTGTAAAATAAGGAGCATACACGAAGGGCCAAGGGACATTTTTTAAACAGAACAGTGCGCTCAAAATCACTATAACCACAGCCGCGGTTCGCGCGGTGCAATATTTGGTTTTCAGCTTCTGACAACAAATGGCTACAAACCAATCAAAGGTAAAAGCGACCGTGAACCAAACAGAACTCTCTGTGGCAGTCGGAGCCAGGAAGTGAATGAATCTGCACACAGCAGTGTAGTACAGGAAAGTGTTCCACCAATACAGCACAGACATCCGAAGTAATATCACATTAAAGACAATCACCGTCAGATCCGCCGTCGCCATGGCCACCAGGTAGCGAGTGATGCATTTGGAGAGACCGCACTTTCCCCGGGACAGGATCACAATCGCCATCATGTTCACTGCGAGAAGGAGAGATAAAGAAACAGTGAAATCACTAACCAGGCTGAGAAACCACCGATCAGTTTAACCGATGCACACGGGCTGTGAGTGTCATTATTTCGTTATTTCGCCCCTTGTCTCCTCATACGAAGGGGCTCATGCCGGGGTTTCATTTCTGGTAGCGTTGGCTCCGTGACCCATCATCCAACAGCTGAGTCTTCACTTGGGATCCTCGAAATTACATTTATTTGTCGATTCTGACACTGCGAGGTCCGCGGGGCAGGACATCGCCAAATTTAAAAGCGAAAGGCTACAAGACCAGTTAAATCAGGAAGTACAGGTTAAGTGACACGAAATTTGACTTAAATGCTAATGTACTTAAAAAAGCGAATGACTTGACCCACACAATGCCAGAGATTTTGATTGAGGCAAATACATTGGGAACACGAGCCTGGTGTTGAGTTGTTGCCCGCCATCTATAAGTTATTAATGAGATTAGCTTTCCAGTGGAGCAATGTGAATGCATTATGACACAATATGTCAAGGAATGTAATGCAGCAGCATGCTCCAGTTATAACCAGATACAGGCTTCATATCTCAGCACAAGGCTCGAGCAAAACACGGGGCAGTGGGCACCTGGGAGTAAGATAAATCTCACAATCCGCGCTGTGTAAGAATAGATCACCGCTAGTTCTCACTCGTGTTCTCCAGATAAACCCCTCCCGAACCGTATTGCACAGACTGAGCCCCGTCTCCACAATAACACACATGGACTGAAGCAAGCCGTCATCTTTTTCCCACTTGTCCTCAACATACTTTAAACATCAAACACAAAACATGTCGACAAAAGCCATTTTCCAAAATCATAATAATGATCTGAATTGAACATTTGAGAGGAACCCACGAATTTACCTTTAAGTCAGGAGGACAGTTTCTGCTGCATGTTTTGCTCATCTGATGCGCCTTCTGTGTGTCCCCTGTGCTCCTAGAGGCACTGGCTCCTGCTGGGACACACAGACTCAATCCTCTCTCCCTGAGACACATGCCAGATACACAGACTCAATCCTCCCTCCCTGAGACACATGCTGGATACACAGACTCAATCCTCTCTCCCTGACACACGCTGGATACACAGACTCAATCGTCTCTCCCTGAGACACACGCTGGACACACAGACTCAATCCTCTCTCCCTGAGACACATGCTGGGATACACAGACTCAATCCTCTCTCCCTGAGACACATGCTGGGACACACAGCCACAATCCACTCTCCGGGACTGCTGGTTTTCTGACTTTGGGAAACACGACAATCCCACTCTGCCCTTCCTAACCCGATCTCCACAACAGGCGAGCTTTCCACCAGGACTCAGTGGATTACACCCAGCAGTGGCACCCTGCGTGTTTTACCCTGGCCTTGCCAGGGAGCACCAAGGACACATTTGGTGTCTGGACTCGACAGTTCAGCACAGAGCGAGCATGAGTTACTCCGTGCATTTACCATCAAGACAAGAATGGAAGGCTCTCAGTGTAATTAAAGTTGAAGAACAACATTCTACTTCTACCAGCCTCACAGCACAAATAGCGAATGTTCTGTTACTGACACCAGAGGTGCGGATAATGACCCACCAGGTACTCCAATTGCTGCCAGAATAGGGTAATACACCAATTCGATATCCGCCTTAAATCGAGAAATATACATTTCTTTTTGAAGCCGATTTTATTCGGTGCTGTAAAGAGCTGTTCAGAATCCAATAGTCAGGACATGAAGATAAAGTTGCAGGTTATTATAGTTTAGACAAATCCCTCGTGGGACAATTAGATCACATCCCCACTGACATTACTGACAGACTCTTGAACAAACAGGTTTTGGTCCATGCGACATTTACCTATCACACTCATTAAGGTGACACAACATTACACATTGTCCAACTGAGTAATCTTTTGGAACAATGAGATGAACAATGAATGTTAAGTTTCATATATCACATGGCAAATGCAATCAGAAGCACACAGCGTAAAATAAAAGGATATATTGCGGATCAAAGTGCCATTTTTACTTGAATCTCGTGTCCTGCAGATCTCAATCCAGCCCTGTTGTTCCTTCTATCGCCCAACTATGGCCTTTAGCACAATCTCGGTCACATTGTTTCAATCACTCCCTCTCGTACTGTCACTCTCATTGTCCAGACCCCTTTCACACAATCCCGAGTTCTTTGTCTGGCAGATTTCTCCCGGTCAGTCTTCATCTTTAATGCCCTCTGGCTCTCGAGCTCCATTCCCTTCCTGTTCTCCTCCCTTACCGGGTAACGAAGGTGACTCAAAGTCATTTTCTATCCTGAGCTCGATATAAGTTTGTTGGGTAAGGGTATCGCTTCACGTGTACCTGGGATTGCAAAGTCAGGTATTGAATATTGAAGGAAAGAAACACCATGGGCGCTTCGATAAGAATTCTGTCCGTGAGCAACTCCTCAGATACTGAAGCAGTCTATGCCCACATGCATCATATTCCCATGTGGTTATTTGCACCCGCAGCTCACCAACATTATTTGGATCTGGAGGATAACTGGTTTAGTCATTCACCACCAGATCTGGCTGGATCACTTAAAGCATTATTGGGTCCTGCTCCCGTCTGCAAACATTGCTCACTATTCCACAATCATTCTGGAATGTCAATATAAAATCTGGCTCGTATTCTCTACAGTTAACCATCTTTTTAAACCCCTCTCCCATGTCTCCACCCTCCGACACTAAGTGTGAGGAGCTCATGGACTTCTTTGTCTCTCAGATTGTGACCATTCGTTCGGCCGCCTCTGCCTCTTCCCTTCCTTCCCCTCGCCCACCGGGACAAACTTATTCTAAAGTTCCAACTGCCCTAGCCCTGAGCTCACACCTTCTCCACTTTATCTCCCATCTCCCCCCATGAGCTCTCTGAGCACATCCTGTCCATGAGACCCATTTCCTTCTCCCTTTACCTTATTCCCACAAAACCGTTGACCACCCAACTTCCTTTTCAGGCTCCCATGTTAGCTAATATTGTTAACGGTTGTCTCTCCTCCTGTACGTTCCCCCTGTCCCTCCGATCAGCTGTCATCACACCTCGTGGCCCCCCCAACCTGCGAGAGAACAGCTCCACAGGTCGGGCTATAAAAGAGCGGGAGTGACGGGATTGGGACATTGCGGCCAGCCCCCACCCCGACCCCCGACCCCCGACCTGCGAGAGAACTGCTCCACAGGTCGGGCTATAAAAGAGCTGGAGCAGAGGGACTGGGCCATCGTGGCCCCCCCCCCCCGACCCCCGACCCACCAACCTGTCAGAGAACTGCTCCACAGGTCGGGCTATCAAAGAGCGGGAGCGACGGGACTGGGCCATCGTGCCCACCCCGACCCCCGACCCCCGACCTGCGAGAGAACTGCTCCACAGTTCGGGCTATAAAAGAGCTGGAGCAGCGTACCAAAAGGATTTTGAGATGGTCGACTGGGTGGCATCATCAGGTCCCTGGTCACCGTCTTGGTGCGTGGGCAGGAACATCGGCAGGGCCCAGGGACAGAGGAGTGGGAATGTCGGGGCGGAGGAGCCGCGAGTGTTTGTGGCGGAGGTGCGACAGATGAGGGTACTGGGCCCAGAAGAGGCGAGGGCCCAGGGGCAGCACGGGCCAGCCCACACTGCGATATATGTGCGCACTAGGTCCGTGCAGCAGAGCTGGTCTCCTGTCGTCTTGGTTAATTCTTGCCACTGGACCAAGACCTCGCTCTGTCAAGCCCGTGTGGTGGCTGCTGTGCAACAGCGACCCCACGTTAAAAAAATCCACACAAAGGTATCTTCCACCTCCTCGATTGGAGTTCAGGACTGGAACGTCAGGTCCTTCATCGAAACACCTGTGAATTCGTGGAAGAAGTCATCCTCGTTCGAGGGAATGCCTATGATGCACTGCCTGCCTCGTATTCCTCCCATGTCGGATGGCCACCCACGTACTGTCCTCCTGAACTCTCTGTGCTGCACGCTGGTCACCTCCTGGAACATGTGCTCCCGGGAAATCTCAGGCTCCCATATTCCCAGCGGTGACACCTGGCGCTCCACAAGCTCAGAGACCCTGAGCTCGAGCTCCAACAGCAGAGGCACTTCTTGTGCCCGTGGTAATCCAGGAGACACAAAGTGTCCTCGAGTTCCCACATTGAACACAATGTGCAGGCATTGGGTCTCGGCTCTCCCATCATTTTACTGACATTAACCGTTAGTGATGTTAAAGTTCTTTTTACATCGAGTGCTTCACTCCTCCATCCTGTATTTTGCTCTTGTCCCCCCGTCCCGGTTTAAATTACTTCTCACCTCCTTCCCTCTCTGCACCTAATCCCCACGCTCACCAAATCCCCGTCTTAAAGACATGTTCCTGCTGGTAATTCACTGTGTCGAGCAGTTCACTCTATGCTCCATCCCTCGAGTTTCATTACACTTCCTGTCAGTAATTTAATGCTTCCCTTCTTTCTTTTCCTGACAATCCATTGTTGTTTATTTCAGCAAAAGTAGAAGTTTGTTCTTTAATTACCAATTCATCGTCACTGTAATTCTGTCTTTTCAATTCAATATCTCAAAGAACATCACCTTAAAAAAAACTACAACGGCGAAACATACATAGAAAGAGAGAAAATAGATGCAGGAGTAGGCCATTCAGCCCTTCGAGCCTGCACCACCATTCAATAAGATCATGGCTGATCATTCACCTCAGTAACCCACTCCTGCTTTCTCTCCATACCCCTTGATCCCTTTAGCGGTAAGTGCCACATCTAACTCCCTTTTGAATATATTCAATGAACTGGCCTCAACAACTTTCTGTGGTAGAGAATTCCACAGATTCACAATTCTCTGAGTGAAGAAGTTTCTCCTCATCTTGGGCCTATATGTCTTACCCCTTATCCTTAGACTGTGACTCCTGGTTCTGGACTTCCCCAACATCGGGAACATTCTTCCTGCATCTATCCTATCCAATCCCGTCAGAATTGTATATGCTTCTATGAGATCCCCTCTCATACTTCTAAATTCCAGTGAATATAAGCCTAATCGATCCAGTCCTTCTTCGTATGTCAGTCCTGCCATCGTGGAAATCAGTCTGGTGAACCTTCGCTGCACTCCCTCAGGAGCAAGAATGTCCATCCTCAGAATAGGAGACCAAAACTGCACACAATACTCAAGGTGTGGTCTCACCAAGGCCCTGTACAACTGCAGAAAGACCTCCCTGCCCCTGTACTCAAATCCTCTTGCTATGAAGGCCAACATGCCATTTGCTTTCTTAACTGCCTGCTGTACCTGCATGCCTACTTTCAATTACTGATGTACCATAACACCCAGGTCTCGTTGCACATCCTATTTTATTAATCTGTCATCATTCACATAATAATCTGCCTTCCTGTTTTTGCCACCAAAGTGGATAACCTCAAACTTATCACATTATACTGCAGCTGCTATGCATTTGCCCACTCAGCTAACCTGTCCAATTCACCCTGCAGCCTCTTTGCATTCTCCTCACAACTCACACTGCCACCCAGCTTAGTGTCATCTGTAAACTTGGAGATATTACATTTAATTCCTTTGTCTAAATCATTAATACATACTGTAAACAGTTGGGGTCCCAGCACTGAACCTTGCAGTACTCCACTAGTCACTGCCTGCCATTATGAAAAGGACCCGTTTATTCCCACTCTTTGCTTCCTGTCTGCCAACCAGTTCTCTATCCACGTCAATACATTACCCCCAATCCCATATGCCTTAATTTTGCACTCTAATTTCTTGTGTGGGATTGTGCCAAAACATAGAAACATAGAAAATAGGTGCAGGAGTAGGCCATTCGGCCCTTCTAGCCTGCACCGCCATTCAATGAGTTCATGGCTGAACATGCAACTTCAGTACCCCATTCCTGCTTTCTCGCCATACCCCTTGATCCCCCTAGTAGTAAGGACTTCATCGAACTCCTTCTTGAATATATTTAGTGAATTGGCCTCAACAACTTTCTGTCGTAGAGAATTCCACAGGTTCACCACTCTCTGGGTGAAGAAGTTTCTCCTCATCTCGGTCCAAAATGGCTTACCCCTTATCCTTAGACTGTGACCCCTGGTTCTGGACTTCCCCAACATTGGGAACATTCTTCCTGCATCGAACCTGTCTGAACCCATCAGAATTTTAAACGTTTCTATGAGGTCCCCTCTCATTCTTCTGCACACCAGTGAATACAAGCCCAGTTGACCCAGTCTTTCTTGATAGGTCAGTTCCGCCATCCCGGTAATCAGTCTGGTGAACCTTCGCTGCACTCCCTCAATAGCAAGAATGTCCTTCCTCAAGTTAGGAGACCAAAACTGTACACAATATTACAGGTGTGGCCTCACCAAGGCCCTGTACAACTGCAGCAACACCTCCCTGCCCCTGTACTCAAATCCCCTCGCTATGAAGGCCAACATGCCATTTGCTTTCTTAACCGCCTGCTGTACCTGCATGCCAACCTTCAATGACTGATGTACCATGACACACAGGCCTCGTTGCACCTCACCTTTTCCTAATCTGTCACCATTCAGATAATAGTCTGTCTCTCTGTTTTTACCACCAAAGTGGATAACCTCACATTTATCCACATTATACTTCATCTGCCATGCATTTGCCCACTCAACTAACCTATCCAAGTCACTCTGCAGCCTCATAGCATTCTCCTCGCAGCTCACACTGCCACCCAACTTAGTGTAATCCGCAAATTTAGAGATACTACATTTAATCCCCTCATCTAAATCATTAATGTACAGTGTAAATAGCTGGGGCCCCAGCACAGAACCTTGCGGTACCCCACTAGTCACTGCCTGCCATTCTGAAAAGTACCCATTTATTCCTACACTTTGTTTTTTTGGTTCCGCCCTCATCCGCAGTCTCTTCTGATTTGACTACAACTCGTCTTTTTTTAAACGGGGCAAAGTGCACCCCTAATTCTTCCTCCTCCGACCCTGTATCGTCGAAGGATTCAGAATTCGTATCTATTCCTCCGCCGTGTCTTCGGGTTTGCGCTTTTAATTTATCCAAACATGGGTACCCTTGGAATTGATCAATACATTTTCATTTTCCTATTACTGTCTCTTGACCTAATGATTTTTTCCATTCTTTAATTTCACCTTTAAGATCTTTAACTTCCACTTCCAGCTTTTCAAGTTCAAGCTTTTTCTGTCGCAGCTGTGCACAAACTGCTTGCAATTGATCCTTTGTACTGGTCATTTCTCGGTCATGTTGGGAACGCATTATAATTTCGTTCCGCTTTCGAATCTTGCCCATAACCGCTAGGGACCATCTAGTTCGCTCTTTATTTTTCATACGGGTCGTTTTTCCCCAGACGCTTTTTATCTCGTCCAAGGACCATTGTCCTTTGGAGGTCCTCCTCGCAGCTCACACTGCCACCCAACTTAGTGTCATCCGCAAATTTGGAGATACTACATTTAATCCCCTCATCTAAATCATTAATGTACAGTGTAAACAGCTGGGGCCCCAGCACAGAACCTTGCGGTACCCCACTAATAACTGCCTGCCATTCTGAAATGTCCCGATTTACTCCTACTCTTTGCTTCCTGTCTGACAACCAGTTCTCAATCCATGTCAGCACACTACCCCCAATCCCATGTGCTTTAACTTTGCACATTAATCTCTTGTGTGGGACCTTGTCGAAAGCCTTCTGAAAGTCCAAATATACCACATCAACTGGTTCCGCCTTGCCCACTCTACTGGAAACATCCTCAAAAAATTCCAGAAGATTTGTCAATCATGATTTCCCTTTCACAAATCCATGCTGACTTGGACCTATCATGTCACCTCTTTCCAAATGCGCTGCTATGACATCCTTAATAATTGATTCCATCATTTTACACACTACTGAGGTCAGGCTGACCGGTCTATAATTCCCTGTTTTCTCTCTCCTCCTTTTTTAAAAAGTGGGATGACATTGGCTACCCTCCATTCGATAGGAACTGATCCAGAGTCAATGGAATGTTGGAAAATGACTGTCAATGCATCCGCTATTTCCAAGGCCACCTCCTTAAGTACTCTGGGTCCATCAGGCCCTGGGGATTTATCGGCCTTCAATCCCAACAATTTCCCCAACACAATTTCCCAAGTAAAGATGATTTCCCTCAGTTCCTCCTTCTTACTAGACCCTCTGATCCCTTTTATATCCGGAAGATTGTTTGTGTCCTCCTTAGTGAATACCGAACCAAAGTACTTGTTCAATTGGTCTGCCATTTCTTTGTTCCCCATTATGACTTCCCCTGATTCTGACTGCAGGGGACCTCCGTTTGTCTTTACTAACCTTTTTCTCTTTACATATCTGTAGAAACTTTTGCAATCCGTCTTAATGTTCCCTGCAAGCTTCTTCTCGTACTCCATTTTCCCTGCCCCAATCAAACCCTTTGTCCTCCTCTGCTGAGTTCTAAATTTCTCCCAGTCCCCGGGTTCGCTGCTATTTCTGGCCAATGTGTATGCTACTTCCTTGGCTTTAATACTATTCCTGATTTCCCTTGATAGCCACGGTTGAGCCACCTTCCCTTTTTTATTTTTACACCAGACAGGAATGTACAATTGTTGTCGTTCATCCATGCGGTCTCTAAATGTCTGCCATTGCCCATCCACAGTCAACCCCCTAAGTATCATTCGCCAATCTATTCTAGCCAATTCACACCTCATGCCTTCAAAGTTACCCTTCTTTAAGTTCTGGACCATGGTCTCTGAATTAACTGTTTCATTCTCCATGTTAATGCAGAATGCCACCATATTATGGTCACTCTTCCCCAAGGGGCCTCGCACAACGAGATTGCTAATTAATCCTCTCTCATTACACAACACCCAGTCTAAGATGGCCTCCCCCCTAGTTGGTTCCTCGACATATTGGTCTAGAAAACCATCCCTTATGCACTCCAGGAAATCCTCCTCCACCGAATTGCTTCCAGTTTGGTTAGCCCAATCCAAGTACATATTAAAGTCACCCATTATAACTGCTGCACCTTTATTGCATGCACCACTAATTTCCTGTTTGATGCCCTCCCCAACATCACTGCTACTGTTTGGAATAGAGTTGGAGGCTTTTGAAAGTCCAAATGCACCAGATTCACTGGTTCTTCCTTATCGAGTCTACTATTTACATCCTCAAAAAATTCTAGTAGATTTGTCATGAATCCATGCTGACTTGGACCAATCCTGTCACTGCTTTCCAAATGCGCTGCTATGACATCTTTAATAATTTATTCCAGCATTTCTCCCACGACCAATGTCAGGTTAACCGGTCTATAATTCTCTGTTTTCTCTCTCGCTCCTTATTTAAAAAATGTGTTTAAATTAGCTACCCTCAAATCCATAAGTACTGATCCAGATTCCATGGAATGTGAGAAAATGACCACAATGCATCTACTATTTCTCGGGCCACTTCCTTAACTACTCTGGGATGTAGACTTTCAGGCCTTGGGCAACTATCGGCCTTTAATGCCATCAATTTCCCGAACACCATTTCCTGACAAAAAGGGATTTCCCTCAGTTCCTTCTTCTCGCTAGACACTTGATCCCCTAGTATTTTCGGGAGGTTATTTGTGTTTTCCTTAGTGAAGACAGAACCAAAGTATTTGTTCAATTGAACTGCCATTTCCATGGTCCCCATTATGAATTCACATGATTCTGACAGAAAGGATCTACATTACTCTTCACTAATATTTTTGCCTTCACATACCTATAAAAGGTTTTGCAGTCAGTTTTTATGTTCCCTGCAAGCTTTCTTGCATGCTCTATTTTCCCTGTCCTAATTAATCCCTTTGTCCGCCTCTGCTGAATTGTAAATTTCTCCCAGTCCTCAGGTTTGATGCTTTTACCGGCCAATTTATATGCCTCTTCCTTGGATTTAGAAACATAGAAACATAGAAACATAGAAAATAGGTGCAGGAGTATGCCATTCGGCCCTTCTAGCCTGCACCGCCATTCAATGAGTTCATGGCTGAACATGCAACTTCAGTACCCCATTCCTGCTTTCTCACCATACCCCTTGATTCCCCTAGTAGTAAGGACTTCATCTGACTCATTTTTGAATATATTTAGTGAATTGGCCTCAACAACTTTCTCTGGTAGAGAATTCCACAGATTCACCACTCTCTGGGTGAAGAATTTCCTCCTCCTCTCGGTCCTAAATGGCTTACCCCTAATCCTTAGACTGTGTCCCCTGGTTCTGGACTTCCCCAACATTGGGAGCATTCTTCCTGCATCTAACCTGTCTAACCCCGTCAGAATTTTAAACGTTTCTATGAGGTCCCCTCTCATTCTTCTGAACTCCAGTGAATACAAGCCCAGTTGATCCAGTCTTTCTTGATAGGTCAGTCCCACCATCCCAGGAATCAGCCTAGTGAACCTTCGCTGCACTCCCTCAATAGCAAGAATGTCCTTCCTCAGGTTAGGAGACCAAAACTGTACACAATACTCCAGGTGTGGCCTCACCAAGGCCGTGTACAACTGTAGCAACACTACCCTGCCCCTGTACTCAAATCCCCTCGCTATGAAGGCCAACATGCCATTTGCTTTCTTAACCGCCTGCTGTACCTGCTTGCCAAACTTCGATCACTGATGTACCATGACACCCAGGTCTCGTTGCACCTCCCCTTTTCCTAATCTGTCACCATTCAGATAATTGTCTGTCTCTCTGTTTTTACCACCAAAGTGGACAACCTCACATTTATAACACTATCCCTACTTTCCCTTGTTAGCCTTGGTTGAGCCACCTTCCCCGTTTTATTGTTATGCCAGACAGGGATGTACAATTGTTGTAGTACATCCATGTAATCTTTAAATGTCTGCCATTGTCTATCTACCGTTAACCCTTTAAGTAGCATTCACCAGTCTATCCTAGCCAATTCACATCGAAGTTACCTTTCTTTAAGTTCAGGACACTAGTCTCTGAATTAACTGTGTCAATCTCCATCTTAATGAAGAATTCTTCCATATTATGGTCACTCTTCCCCAAGGGGTCTTGCACAACAAGATTGCTAATTAATCCTCTCTCATTCTCCACTCTCTCTCCTGCGACAGTTGGAACTGATGCTCTCCACTCTCTATCCTGCGACAATTGGGACTGGTGCTCTCCACTCTCCCATCCTGCGACAGTGGGAACTGGTGCTCTCCACTCTCTCTCCTGCGACAGTTGAAACTGGTGCTCTCCACTCTCTCTCTTGCGACAGTGGGAACTGGTGCTCTCCACTCTCTCTCCTGCAACAGTTGGAACTGGTGCTCTCCACTCTCCCGTCCTGTGACAGTTTGAATTGGTGCTCTCCACTCTCCTGTCCTGTGACTGTTTGAACTGGTGCTCTCCAATCTCTGTCCTGTGAGAGTGGGAACTGCTGCTCTCCACTCTCCCGTCCTGTGACAGTTGGAGCTCGTGCTCTCCACTCTCTCTCCTGCGACAATTGGAGCTGGTGCTCTCCACTCTCCCGTCCTGTGACAGTTGAAACTGGTGCTCTCTACTCTCCCGTTGGTGGAGGAGGGAGGGGTTTAGTTTCCAGAACAATTGGGACCGCTTCTGGGGAAGGTGGGACCTGCACAAGTCGGACAGGTTACACCTCAACAGAGATGGGACCAATGTTCCATGGGTGGGTTTCGATCATATGGTTGGGAGGGCTTTAAACTAGCTCAGCAGGGGGATAGGAACCCAGGAGAGGGCTCTGAGCTAGTTAGAGTGGCTGAGAGCTCAGATGAACAGAACCCCAAGAAAGAATGCAAAAGGCAGGAGGCAACAGAGCAGAGTAGCACTGGGGTAAGTGTAAACCACAAGGTGATAGGAAGGGACAGTATGTATGAATATAAAGGGGCTGCAGGAGGGGTCAAAACTAAACATCATGGTTTAAAAACTAGTATTAAAACACTCCACCTAAACGCATTCATCATTCGAAACAAAGTAAATGAGTTGACGGCACAAATCATTACAAATGGATATGATTTGGTGGCCATTACAGAAACGTGGTTGCAGGGTGGCCAAGACTGGGAATTAAACATACAGGGGTATCTGACAATTTGGGAAGATAGACAAGAAGGGAAAGGAGGTAGGGTAGCTCTGTTAATAAAGCATGAAATCAGGGCAGTTGTGAGAGACGATATTGGCTCTAATGAATAAAATGTTGAATCATTGTGGGTGGAGATTAGAGATAGTAAGGGGAAAATAAGTCATTCGTGAGCGTAGTTTATAGGCCCCCAAATAATACCTTCACGGTTGGAAGGACAATAATCAAGGGAATAATTGAGGCATGTGAAAAAGGAACGGCAGTAATCATGGGGGATTTTAACCTACATATTGATTGGTCAAATCAAATCGCACAGGGTAGCCTGGTGGAGGAATTCATAGAATGCATACGGGATTGTTTCTTAGAACAGTATGTTACAGAATCTTCAAGGGAGCAAGATATCTTAGATCTGGTCCTGTGTAATGAGACAGGAATAATAAACAATCTCCTTGTAAAAGATCCTCTCAGAATGAGTGATCACAGTATGGTTGAATTTGTAATACAGATTGAGGGTGAGGAAGTGGTGTCTCAAACGAGCGTACTGTGCTTAAACAAAGGGGACTACAGTGGGATGAGGGCAGAGTTGGCTAAAGTAGACTGGAAACAAGGACTAAATGGTGGCACAATTGAGGAACAGTGGAGGACTTTTAAGGAGCTCTTTCATAGTGCTCAACAAAAATATATTCCAGTGAAAAAGAAGGGCAGTAAGAGAAGGGATAACCAGCCGTGGATAACCAAGGAAATAAAGGAGAGTATCATATTAAAAACCAAAGCGTATAAGGTGGCCAAGGTTAGTAGGAAACGAGATGATTGGGAAAATTTTATACGCCAGCAAAGAATGATGAAGAAAGCAAAAAAGAAAGGAAAGATAGATTACGAAAGTAAACTTGCGCAAAACATAAAAACAGATAGTAAAAACTTTTACAGATATATAAAACGGAAGAGAGTGACGAAAGTAAATGTTGGTCCCTTCGAAGATGAGATGAGGGATTTAATAATGGGAAATGTGGAAATGGCTGAGAACTGAAACAATTATTTTGCTTCGGTCTTCAAAGTGGAAGACACAAAAACCATGCCAAAAATTGCTGGTCACGGGAATGTGGGAAGGGAGGACCTTGAGACAATCACTACCACGACGGGGGTAGTGCTGGACAGGCTAATGGGACTCAAGGTAAATTAGTCCCCTAGTCCTGATGAAATGCATCCCAGGGTATTAAAAGAGATGGCGGAAGTTATAGCAGATGCATTCGTTATAACCTACCAACATTCTCTGGACTCTGGGGAGCTGCCATCGGATTGGACAGCAGCTAATGTAACGCCTCTGATAAAAAGAGGGGGCGGACAAAAGGCAAGTAACTATAGGCCGGTTAGTTTAACATCTGTCGTGGGGAAAATGCTTGAAGCTATCATTAAGGAAGAAATAGCGGGACATCTAGATAGGAATAGTGCAATCAAGCAGACGCAACATGGATTTATGAAGGAGAAATCATGTGTAACTAATTTGCTGGAATTCTTTGAGGATATAACGAGCATGGTGGATAGAGGTGTACCGATGGATGTGGTGTCTTTAGATTTCCAAAAGGCATTCGATAAGGTGCCACACAAAAGGTTACTCCAGAAGATAAAGGTACGCGGAGTCAGAGGAAATGTATTAGCATGGATCGAGAATTGGCTGGCTAACAGAAAGCAGAGAGTCGGGATAAATGGTTCCTTTTTGGGTTGGAAATCGGTGGTTAGTGGTGTGCCACAGGGATCGGTGCTGGGACCACAACTGTTTACAATATACATAGATGACCTGGAAGAGGGGACAGAGTGTAGTGCAACAAAATTTGCAGATGACACAAAGATTAGTGGGAAAGCAGGTTGTGTAGAGGACACAGAGAGGCTGCAAAGAGCTTTAGATAGCTTAAGCAAACGGGCTAAGGTTTGGCAGATGGAATACAATGTCAGAAAATTTGAGGTCATCCACCTTGGAAAAAAAACAATTAAAAGCGAATATTATTTGAATGGGGAGAAATTACAACATGCTGCGGTGCAGAGGGACCTGGGGGTCCTTGTACATGAATCACAAAAGGTTAGTTTGCAGGTGCAGCGGGTAATCAGGGAGGCAAATGGAATGTTGGCCTTCATTGCGAGATGGATGGAGTAAAAAGCAGGGAGGTCCTGCTGCAACTGCATAGGGTATTGGTGAGGCCGCACCTGGAGTACTGCGTGCAGTTTTGGTCACCTTACTTAAGGAAGGATATACTGGCTTTGGAAGGGGTACAGAGACGATTCACTCGGCTGATTCCGGAGAGGAGGGGGTTGCCTTATGATGATAGATTGAGTAGACTGGGTCTTTACTCGTTGGAGTTCAGAAGGATGAGGGGTGATCTTATAGAAACATTTAAAATAATGAAGGGGATAGACAGGATAGAGGCAGAGTGGTTGTTTCCATTGGTCAGGGAGACTAGAACTCGGGGGCACAGCCTCAAAATCCGGGGGAGCCAATTTAAAACCGAGTTGAGAAGGAATTTCTTCTCCCAGAGGGTTGTGAATCTGTGGAATTCTCTGCCCAAGGAAGTAGGTGAGGCTAGCTCATTGAATGTATTAAAATCTCAGACAGATAGATTTTTAACCAATAAGGGAATTAAGGCTTATGGGGAGCGGGCGGGTAAGTGGAGCTGAGTCCACGGCCAGATCAGCCGTGATCTTTTTGGGTGGCGGAGCAGGCTCAAGGGGCTAGATGGCTACTCCTGTTCCTAATTATTATTACACAAGACCCAGTCGAGGATGGCCTGCTCTCTCGTTGGTTCCTCGACATATTGGTCGAGAAAACCTTATACATTCCAGGAAATCCTCCTCCACCATATTGCTGCCAGTTTGGTTAGCCCAATCTATATGTAGATTAAAGTCACCCATGATAACTGCTGTACCTTTATTGCGCACATCCCTAATTTCCAGTTTGATACCATCCCCAACCTCACTACTGCTGTTTAGTGGTCTGTACACAACTCCCACTAATGGTTTCTGCCCTTTGATGTTTCACAGCTCTAGCCATACACATTCCACATCATCCAAGCTAATATCCTTCCTTACTATTGCGGTAATCTCCTCTTCAACCAGCAACGCTACCCCACTTCCTTTTCCTTTCTGTCTATCCTTCTGAATACCCCTGGATGTTGAGTTCCCAGCCTTGGTCACCGTGGAGCCATGTCTCCGTAATCCAAATTACATCATATCCGTTAACAGCTATCTGCGCAGTTAAGTCATCCACTTATTACGAATGCTCCTCGCTTTGAGAATCAGAGCCTTCAGATTTGTTTTTTTTAGCACACTTTGTCCTTTTAGAATTATGTTGTAATATGGCCCTTTTTGATTTTTGCCTTTGATTTCTCTGCCCTCCACTTTTACTTTTCTCCTTCCTACCTTTTGCTTCTGCCCCCCTTTTACTTCCCTCTGCCTCCTTGCATAGATTCCCATCCCCCTGCCATATTATTTCAAACCCTCCCCAACAGCACTAGCAAACACTTCCCCTCGGACATCAGTTCCGGTCCTGACCAGGTGCAGACTGTCTGATTTGTACTGGTCCCATCTCTCCCAGAATTGGTTCCAATGTCCCAGGAATTTGAATCCCTACCCTTTGCACTATTCCTCAAGCCATGTATTTCTCTGAACTAACCTGCTATTCCTACTCTGACCAGCATGTGGCACTGGTAGAAATCCTGAGATTATTACCTTTGAGGTCCGATTTAACTCCTAGCTCCCTAAATTCAGCTCATCCCGTTTTTTAGCTATGTCGTTGGAATCTATATGCACTATGACAGCTGGCTGTTCACACCCCACCTCGAGAATGCCCTGCAACCACTCCGAGACATCCTTGACCCTTGCACCAGGGAGGCAACATACCATCCAGGAGTCTCGTTTGCGGCCGCAGCAGCACCTATCTATTCCCCTTGCAATTGATTCCCCTACCACTTTAGCTCTCCCATTCTTTTTCCTGGCCTCCTGTGCCTTCCCCTGATGAGCCACCTCCCCCAACAGTATCCAAAGCGGTATATCTGTTTTGGAGGGAGTTTACCACAGGGTACCCCTGCACTACCTTCCTTCCACTGCTCTACCTGTTGGTCACCCATTCCCTACATTTACCTGCGGTGTGACCAACTCACTAAATGTGCTATTCACGATATCCTCAGCATCGCGAATGCTCCAGAGTGAATCTATGCGCAGCTGCAGTGCCGCAATGCGGTCTGACAGGAACTGCAGCTGGACACACTTTCCGCACACTGGAAGTGTCCCTGATTCCCAACACAGCACAGGGGGAGCATGACATGGGTCTGGGCTTTCCTGCCATGACTTAACCTGTAGATTGACTTAATTTGGCAAGAATGCCAAAGGTTTCCTACTGATTAGAAAAGAAGAAAAGAAGAAGTAATTCAGTTGTGAACAGATTGCCTTTTTCAGACAATATCTCCTATTGATAAAGTCAGGGTCTGCTCGAGCACAGAGCTCTCAGCTTTTAATCCGTGGTCTTCATAAGAGTTAATTAAGTTTTGTCGTTGACTTGTTCTCTGGTGTCGATTTACTCGTTTTTTCGCCTGATTTCCCTGCTGTCCAATGAAATTCTCGCAGCAGATTTCTCAACAATAACTTGACTTTTCCGCACAGGATTTCTAGTTTGATGGATTTGGAACTATTTCGTTGAAGGATTGAGTTGATTTTGTTCTGCAACTCTTCACTAGCGTCTTCATGGTCAAACACACGGTTTAACTGTTGTGTTTTCAAGCAGCCAATAACTTTATTTCAAAAGCCCACTGTCCCAGCTGACGACATCACTGGTGCTGATGATGTAATCATTGATCCAGTCGTGTAGATGTGGGTTGAAGTTCAAAATGGTTGAAAATTATTTTCCAGAAAGCCAATCAAAACTAATCAACATAAAAAGGAGATTAGATGGACATGTGCTCCCAGTGGGGATTTCTGCTGGTCTCCATATAAGAACATAAGAAATAGGAGCAGGAGTCGGCCAATCGGCCCCTCGAGCCTGCTCTGCCTTTCAATAAGATCGTGGCTTATCTGATCTTGGCCTCAACTCCAATTTTATGCCTGCTCCCATAACCCTCGACTCCCCTGCCATTCAAAAATCTCTCTATCTCCACCTTAAATATATTCAATGACCCAGCCTCAAAAGCTCTATGTGGTCGAGAGACTCACGACCGTCTTCGAGAAGAAAATCTTTCTCACCTCCGTTTTAAATGTGTGACCCTTTATTCTGAAACTATGTCTCCTAGTTCTCGATTACTCCACTAGGGGAAACATCCTCTCTGCATCTAACCTGTCAAGCCCCCATAGAATCTTCGGTTTCAATAAGATCACCTCTCATTCGTCTAAACTCCAGTGAGTATAGGCCCAACCTGCGCAACCTTTGTTCACTTCCCCATTCCTCACAGGAACTCTGTGCTTAAAGTCTGTAACAAACATACGAACATAAGAAATAGGAGCTGGAGTAGGCCATTCGGCCCCTCGAGCCTACTGCGTCATTCAATAACATCATGGCTGATCTTCGACCTCAACACCTTCCTATGCTATCCCCATATCCATTGATCCCTTAATATGCACAAATCTATCGATCTCTGTCTTCAATATACTCAACAACTGAGCAGGCTCAGCTTCTGGGGTAGGGAATTCACAATATTGCCCACCCTCTGAATGAAGACATGTATCCTCATCTCAATCCTAAGTGGCCAACACCTTATTCCAAGACTGCAACCCCTCTAAACTCCCCAACCAGGGGAAACATCCTCCATGCATCTACCTTGTCAAGCCCTGTCAGAGTTTTGTACGTTTCAATGAGACCACCTCATTCTTCTAAACTTTAGAAAATATAGGCCTATTCTACTCAATCTCTCCTCATAGGACCTAATCTCCCCTTCCGCCTCCATCCCAGGACTCAGTCTGGTGAACCTTCGTTGCATGCCCTCTGTGCCCTGTGTATCCTTGCTTAGGTAAGATCAAAAATAAACACAGGAGTCCAGGTTTGGTCTCAACAATGCCCTACATAATTACAGTAAGACGTCTTTACCGCAAATCTTTTTATAATAAAAGCCGACATTCCATTTGCTTTCCTAATTGCTTGCTGTCCCTGCATATTAACGTTCAGTGATTGGTGCACAGGGACACCCAGATCCGTCTGATCACCAACATTTCCCCATCTCTCACCATTTAAAAAATATTGTGCTTTTCTATTTTTCCTACCAAAGTGGATAACTTCACATTTCTCCACACGTTATTCCATTTGCCGTGGTTCTTGCCCTCTACATTCTCTTCAAGTCTCTTTGCATCCTCCTCACAATTTACATCCCCAACTAGCTTTGTGTCATCAGCAAACTTGGACATATCACACCTGGTCCCCTCATCCAAATCATTGATAGAGATTATGAATAGCTGGGGGCTAATGACAGATTATCGCATTTTCCATACTACTGATATCAGGCTAACTGGTCTGTAGTTCCCCATTTTCTCACTCCCTCATTTATTAAATAGCATGGTTATATTCGCTACCTTCCAGTCTGCGGGAACCGTTATAGAATCTATGGAATTTTGGAAGATGCCAACCAATGCATCCACTATCGCTATAGCCACCACTTTCGACACCCTAGGATGTAGGCCGTCAGGTCCAGGGGATTTATTGGATTTCAGTCCCATTAATTTCTCCAGTTCTTCTTTTTTTTACTAATACTAATTTCTTTCAGATCCTAATTCTCGCTAGACCCTTGGTAATCCATTATTTCCTGGAGGTTTTTTGTGTCTTCTTCCATGAAAACATACACAAAGTATTTTTTTAATTTCTCCTCCATTCCCTTATTCCCCATTATAATTTCTCCTGTCTCAGCCTGTAGGGGGCCCACATTGACTTTGGCTAATCGTTTCCTTTTTACATACCTGTCGAAGCTTTTAGTCTCTCATTTTCTATTTTCCCTTTCCTTTTCAATTTCTTGGACCTCCTTTGCTAAATTCTGAAATCCTCTCAATCCTCCGGCTTACTGCTCTATTTGGTAAAATTATAAGCCTCTTCCTTCGATTTAATACTAATTTAAACTTCTCTTGTTAGCCACGGTTGGAACACTTTTCTTGTGGGGCTTGTGTGCCTTAAATGAATGTATGGTTATTGTAAATTATGTAATAATTCCTTAAATGTTGCCATTGCTTGTCTATCGTCAACATTTTAAAGTAGTTTTCCAATCAAACTTAGCCATCTCTCCCCTCATGTATACATAGTTTCTTTCTTTAGATTCAAGACCCTAGTTTCAGATTGAAGTAAATCACTTTCAAACTTAATGTAAAATTCTATCATATTATGGTCACTCTTCCCCAAGGGCCGCTTTATTGCAAGGTTATTAATTACCTCTTTCTCATTGCAAAATACTCGATCCACAATGGCCTGTTCTCCAGTTGGTGCCATAACATATGATTTCGAAAACCATCTTGTACACATTCCATGAATTCGTCCTTCACACTATTATTGCAAGTTTGGTTTGCTCAGCCTATATATCGGTTAATCTCCCCCAGGATTTCTGTATTACCCTCGTTAAATGCACCTCTAATTTTGTGGAGTTATACTGTGCCCTACATTACCACTTCTGTTCGAGGTCCTATAAACAACTCCCAGCAAAGGCTTCTGCCTCTTGCTGTTTCTTTGCACCACCCAAACTGATTCTACTTCTTGGTTTTAAGAGCTAAGATCCTTTCGCTAATGTCTTCATTATCAGATATCCCTCCTCCTTTTTCATTTCGCCTATCTCTTCTAAAAGTTAAGTATCATGGAATATTTAGTTCCCAACCGTGGTCACTTTGCAACCATGTCTCTGTAATGTCTGTTCGATCAAATCTATTAAGTTCTGTTTGCACTAGTAATTCATCTATTTTGTTTCTGCGACAGCCACCAAATCTGCCACCTCTAACACCCAGAAGGTCAAGGGCAGCAGGTGCACAGTAATATCAGCGCCTCAAGGTTCCCACCCAAGTCACACACCATTCTGACTTAGAAATATGTCGGCATTCCTTCATTGTCGCTGGGTCAAAATCGTGGAACTCCCTCCCTAACAGCACTGTGGAAGGACCTTCACCACACGGACGGCAGAGGTTCAAGAATGTGGCTCACCATCAACTCCTAAAGGGCAATCCGTGATGGGCAATAAATGTCCAACTTACAACGACACCCACATTCCGCTGATAAATAAAACAAGAATATCCTTAATTTGTGATTAACTGAGCAATATGATAACCATGAGCTGCCGTTTGATGACGTGCCACATGTGAGGCATGTTAACAACATTGAATGACGTGGGATAAAAGGGCAGCATGGATACATTATTGGCAAAGGGACAACAAGCAGAGAGTTGTGGTGAATGGCTGTGTTTCAGACTGGCGGAGGGTGTATAGTGACGTTCAAGGTTCAGTCCTCGGACCACTGCTGGCTTTGATAGACATTAATGAATTGGACTTGGGGGAGCAGGGCGCAAGTTTACAATTTGCCGAAAGCACGAAACTTGGAAGCGTGGCGAAAAGTGAGGAAGGTAGCAATAGACTTCAAGAAGACATAGACCGGCTGGTGGCATGGGCGGATAAAGGGCCGATGGAATTCAGTGCAGAGAATTGTAAGGTGATACGTGTTGTAGCAAGAATGAAGAGAGATCGTACAAACTCAATGGTACAATTTTAAAGGGGGTGCAAGAACAGACAGATCTGGGAGTGTTTGTGCACAAATCTTTGAAGGTGTTGGATAGGCTAATAAAGCAGTTAGCAAAGCATATGGGACGCCGGGCTTTACACATGAGAACACAAGAAATTGGAGCAATTTTGCCCCTCGAGCCTACTCCGCCATTAAATAGTATCATGGCTGATCTGATCTTGGCCTCAACTCCACTTCCCTGCCCACTTTCCATATCCCTTGACTCGGTTATCATTCCAATATTCATCTATCTCCACCTTAAATATATTCAATGGCCTCCCCGCCAGAGCTCTCTGGGTACGAGAGTTCCAAAGATTCATGACCATCTGAGAGAATAAATTCATCCTCATTACCGTTTTAAATGGCAACCCCTTATTCTGGAACTATGCCTCCGGGTTCGAGATTCCCCCTCGAGTGGAAACGTCCTAACTGCATCATCCGTGTTAAGCCCCCTCAGAATGTTATAATTTTCAGTAAGATCACATCTCATTCATCCAAATGCCAATGAGTATATGCCCAACCAGCTCAATATTTCTTCATAAGGCAACCCCTTCATCTCAGCAATCAACCTCATGCACCTCCACTGAAATGCCTCCAATGCAATATATCCCTCCTTAAATAAGGAGACCAACCTGCACACAGTCCTCCAGGTGTGGTCTCACCAATGCCCTGTACAGTTGTAGCAGGACTTCCCTACTTTTATACACCATCCCCCTTGCAATAAAGACTAACATTCCATTTGCCTTCCTGCATGCTATGTTTTTACATGCATATTAACCCCCAGATCTTAACCTATCTATATAGTTTTGCATATTATATGCATCCTCCTCACAACTTTTTTTCCCACCAATTTGTATCCTCAGCAGATTTGGCTGCAGTACACCCGGTCCGTTCATCAAAGTCATTTATATAGATGGTAAATAATTGAGGACAAACACTGATCTCTGTGGCACCCCACGAGTTACAGTTTGCCACCTCTCTGTTATTTGTTATTTAGCCAATAGTCTATCCATGCTAATATATGACCCCCAACCCCCGATCACTTATCGTGTGCAGTAACCTTCTATGTGGCAGCTTATCGCATTTCCCTGGAAATCCAAATACATTACATCTACTTGTTCCCCGTTAACCACCCTGCTCGTTGCATCCTCAAGAACTCTATAGCAAATTTGTTAAACACGATTTCACTTTTATAAAACCATGCTGACTCTGCTTGATTGTATTATGATTCTCTAAATGGCCTGATATGACTGGCTTAATATTGGACTCCAGCATAACTGATCTATAGTTTACTGCTTTCTGTCTTCCTCCTTTATTTAATAGGGCCGTTACATTTGCCGTTAAAATCGGGGATGCACAAGGGGCCAGTATGAGGAGCGCAGATATCTTGGGGAGTTGTGGGGCTGGACGAAATTACAGAGATAGGGAGGAGCGCCACCATGGAAGGGTTTGGAAAATTAAGGAATATAATTTTCAAATCAAGGCATTGCTTAAGCAGGAAACAATGTAGGTCAGTGAGCAAAGTGGTGATGGGTGAATGAGACTTATTCTGTGTTAGGACATGGGCAGCAGAGTCTTGGATGACCTCACCTTTACATAAGGTACACCGTGGAAGCCAGCCACGGCAAGTCTAGAGGTAACAAATGCATCGATGAGGATTTCAGCAGCAGATGACCTGAAGCAGGAGCAGGGTCAGGTGATGTAATGGAGCTGGAAATAGGCAGTCTTAGTGATGCCACGGATATGTGGTCAGAAGCTCACCTCAGGGTCCAATATTGCACCAAGGTTGCAAACAGTTTGGTTCAGCCTCAGACATGTGGCAGGGAAAGGGAAGGAGTCGGTGGCTGCGAAATGCACAAGGTTCCACAAAAGAGACTGTTATCTAAAATGAGTGAAATGGATGGCAAATTATTGGAGTGGTTAGAAGATTGTTTAGATGGTCGAAGACAGGGTTTAGGGATAATGTGAATATATTCGAATTGGAATGTCGAACTAGTGGTGTCCCACAAGGATCTGTGCTGGAGGATCAACTATTCACTCTATTTATTAATGACATGGACAACATTACAGAGAGCCAAATATCCAAGTTTGCCGATGGTACAAAGTAAGTCATGTAGATATAGTAAGTAGTGTAGATATAGGCATAACATTACAAAGATAAATTGATAGATTAAGTGAGCGAACAAGGCTGTGGCAGATGGATTATAAAAAACACAAGCGTGACGTCATCCATTTTGAACCTGAGAGAAATAGATCGAGTATTTTTTGAGTGGTATAAAGCTTGGAGCCGTGGGTAGATTTAGGGGCCCATGTACATACACTAAAATATAGTCGTCAGGTGCAAAATATATTCACAAGGGTTAAAATAATTTTCGTCTTCAGATCTACAGTGCTGGAATATAAAGAAGAGAATGTATTACTAAACTATAAAAAGCCCTGATTACATCATATCTGCAGTATTGTGCACAGTTCTGGGCACGCACCTTAGAAATGATATATTGGCCGTGGAGACTGTTACCAGGGCTCCGTGTTAAACTGTGAGGATAGATTAAATAAACTAGGCTTCTGGTCCTTGGAATACAGCAGGTTAGGGAGCGATTTCATTGGGTGTATTGGACTTGGAAAGGAATTGAAGGGTAGATGGAGAGACACACTTTCCGCTGGCGGAGGACTCTAAGACAAGGGAACACAACCTTAAAATCCCAATCTGGCCATTCGGGAGAAACGTTGGGAAACACTTCTTCACTCAAAGGGTGGTAGAAGTGAGGAGCTCTCTCCCACAAAATGCAGCAGATGCTATCTCAATGAATAATTTTAAATCAGAGGTAGATGAAGGTTTTCTAGCCAAGGGTATTACGGAATATGGAGCCAAGGCGTGAGGACACAGATCAGCCACAATCTCATTGACTGGAGGAATAGGCTCGAGGGGTTGATACATATTAATGCTTGGGGGTCACCAGACACCAGAGGGCGCCGCAGTCGGAGGTCATCGGGGTTTACACATGCGGCATGCGTGCTTGGTCATCTGCTTCTAAGCTGGGTGTCTTTGTCACACAGACACTCTCGGGCTGGAATAAAGATGGATCAGGTTGCACCTGAGTGAGTTTACAGCAACAAGACACTTGAGTCATTACAATTGGCGACGAGGTAATTTAAGACCCTTCGCATGCACAACGGGCACATTGGAAATCCTGGAGAGATTTGAGAAGGGTGAGGATTGGGCAAATTTTGTCAACCGCCTGGATCAGTATTTTGTGGCCAACAGCATGGAGGCAGAGACCTACACAGTTAAGCACAGGGCAATTCTCCTCACCGTTTGTGGTCTGAAAATTTACGGCCTCATAAAGAATCTTCTCTCGCCTATACTTTCGGTGGAAAAAGTGTATGAAGAATTGTGTACGTTGGTGGGTAACCATCTGAAGCCACAGAGGGGATCATCATATCACGCTACCGTTTCTACACACATGTTCGTGCTGAGGGTGAGGATGTGTCGGGATTTATTGCTGACCTGCGCCGTCTTGCTGAGCCGTGTAAGTTCAGGAACATGCTGGAAGACATGCTGCGTGATGTCTTCGTGCTGGACATCAGCCATGATGCGATCCTCAGGAAGCTGTTGGCTGCAGAGATGCTGGATTTGAAAAAGGCCATCGCGACTGCCCAGGCTTGCATGACGACGGATGATAATTTGAGGCAGATATTATCGATGAGTCAGAGTTCCACGGCAAGTACTGTAAACAAGATGGCGCCGTTTTCAGGCAGAGCTGCTTACACGAAACCTGCCGCTGCTCAGAGCCCGCCAACTGCTTCGATCCAGATTTCACCCTGTTGGCATTGTGGGGGCAATCATCGGCATCATCAGTGTGAGTTTCGACAATATTCATCAAATGAATGTTCGAAAGTGGGGCATCTTCACAGGATGTGTCAGTTTCCCCTCTTTCTGCTCTGCAGATGAAGGCAGCATTCGACAACAAACTCGTTTGTAACAGGTAATTGTCGGTTGAGCACATGATTTGACAACGAGACTTGTTGATCAAGCCTCATTGACAAAGGCAACAAAACTGGCCACCAGCACCAGGTGTCTTTCACTTGTTGATCCCAAATTTTCAGCAGCTGGGACAACATGAATTCAGATCCACCGAGATTTGAACTTAAATCACTGGATTCAGAATCCAGAGTGCTCACCATTACACCATGGAACCAACCATAGCAAAAAATTGGAAACTTTTCCAAAAACAACAAAACCATCTCCAACATTACAATTTGGCTCGGCCTTTTCTCATCCATAATGTCAGTTTCCCCTCTTTACGCTCTGCTAATTATTGATGCAGAGCAATTCACATAGATGCCGTCAACCATCAAAAGTCCTGTCATTATCCACAGCGGTTCCGACAATTTTCTGATCTCAAAGCACTTTCAGTCCTTGTCCTTGTCCAGAAAATTACAGAGGAGGAAATTGAGGAGCTTAATCACATGGAAAGGAGAACATTTTTGATTTGTGCAGTTCCGGTCAGAGAAATGTTTGTAAAAGGAACTTTTTGCAGAGAGAGGGATTGAGCATTTCAGCTTGTTGCTGAACACTTCTCTCTGGACACTGAGCTAAACAGTAGTTTCTGTAGTGTAGTGGTTATCACGTTTGTCTCACACGCGAAATGACCTTAGTTTGATCCCAGGCAGAAATATTATTTTTGAAACAAAAACTTGTGTGCGATAAAATTGAACAAAAGCAGTCCGGGTCACATTGTCGCATGATGCAAGCTACCTCGGACCCGGGCCAAAGCTCCCCGTACACTGAGCACATGCTGAGGAAAACCCCGGAGGAGAGGATATCCTCGTCACTGGGCCTTCCAACAACACTGAACAAGCGCCCGGTCTGAAACTTTCCAGAGTAATAATTTGTAACTGTTCCATTCACCAGTCAGGATGGCCGAGCGGTCTAAGGCGCTGCGTTCAGGTTGTAGTTTCCTCTTGAGGCATGGGTTTGAAACCCACTCCTGACATTAATTGTATTTAATTACAAACTCATTTGTTTTGAAACCACTCTGAAGTGCATTGGGACATCCATCGAACTTCATAAAATTACTCCACTTCAACGACAAACGGTAATATCAAAGTTACTTCAGAAACAGCTTCGATCCCGGGTGGCTGTCGCGAAAGCAATGGTTTTGTGAAGTATTGAAAGGTGCCTTCGAAATATCTGGCACTGCTAATTTAAAAACACGGTTATAAGTTGTTTCAGTGCAAAAGAAGGCAGGCTCGAAGGGCCAAATGTCCGACTCCTGCTCCTGGTTCTTATGTTCTTATGCAGAGCACAGAACAAATGATTAAATTATCAACTCCCCCTCAGTTCGCATTTCTTTCATTGTGCAAAAGAAGATTATGGGTTCATTAATAATGTTTCCCCATGAAAACAACATAAGATTTAAGGAAAATTAATCACCCAACGTGGGGCTCGAACCCACGACCCTGAAATTAAGAGTCTCATGCTCTACCAACTGAGCTAGCCAGGCTTCTCAACATCTACCCTGTCAATCCCCTTCAGAATATTGTCCGTTTCAATGAGATCACCTCTCATTCTTCTGAACTCCAGAGAGTATCGGCATATTCTACACAATCTCTCATCATAGGACAGTCCTCTCATCCCAGGAATCAATCTGGTGAACCTCCGTTGTACCACCTCCAAGGCAAGTATATCCTTCCTCAGATAAGGAGACCAAAACTGTGTGCAGTACTCCAGGTGTAGTCTCACCAGAGCCCTGTACAATTGTAGCAAGACTTCCTTACTCTTGTACTATGGTCTATATATTAGGTACTATGGGCTGAATATCCTGTTTTTCTGCTGATTCTACGGTTGTATAAAAATTTATTCAACTTTAACAGTCACTCGGCAAACTTATTTGTATTTCCTTCAGTGTGCAACACATGTGGATGGATTAATGATGATTGAAACAATTATTCAGTATCTCACAGGCTTCAATTATTTTTGTCAACTTGCTTTGTAAAAATGCTTTCTGTGACCGAGAATCAAACCCAGACCACAGCAGTGAGAGCACTAAATCCTAACGACTAGACTACCAGGGAACACTGCTTGTAGCCTGTGCGATAGCTTTAAATATAGTCAGCTTACAATCACAGCTGAGAATTGTGCGGTGACACGGCGTATAACTGGATTTGCTGGGAGCAGTGTGGAGGCCCCGACCGGCGTGAGAACACCAGCGGCAGGTCGGGGCCATAAAAGGAGCGGTGAGCGGCGGCCTGGGAGCAGCGTGGTGGTGTACCATGGCAAGGTACAGTGCGAGCTGGTGCAGGAGGGCGACGGCAATGAATAGTGACGTCATCAAAGTCCAGGTCGGTGATTGGAGCGTGGGCAGGTACAGCAGGAGCAGCGAGAGACTGTGGAGGGAAGTGATCGGGGCCCAGGGGTAGCGTGAGTTCAGGGCCAGGGGTCCAGGGGCAGCACGGACCAGCCCTCACTGCGATATGTGTGTACACCAGATCCGTGCAGCAGAGCTGGTCTCCAGTCATCCAGGCGTTCGAGTGGCAGGAAGGTGGAGCCAGCAGGGCCATATAAAGGCCCAGCAGGAGTCCGGGGATCGGCGGCAGTCGGAGGTGTAGCTGGAGGAGGAGCAGCGAGCAGCGAGCTACAGCTGGTGCAGGATCAAAAGTAAGAAAGAAGTTTAAAGTAATCGAAGGGTAACGTCACAATCAAGAGGGTTAGTGATTGGCTGGTTGAGTAGTGCATAGTTTTCCTTTCATTTTTCTTTCTTCTTGTTCTGAGCAGTAAGAAACCTTGTCATTGTTGAAAAATTAACTAATTTAAGGGTTCATTCATGGCAGGAGAGCCCAGACCTGTGTCATGCTCCACCCGAGCTATGTGGGAAGACAGCGACGCTTCCAGCATCCCTGACGACTGCATGTGCAGGAAATGTATCCAGCTGCAGCTATGGCAGACCACATTGTGGCACTGGAGCTGCACATGGATTCAGTCTGGAGCATCCGCGATGCTGAGGAAGTCGTGAATAGTATGTTTAGTGAGTTGGTCATACCACAGGTGAAGGTTACTCAGGCAGATAAGGAATGGGTGACCAAAAAAAAGAGCAATGGAAGGAAGGTACTGCAGGTGTCCCCTGTAGCCATCTCTCTCCAAAACAGATACACCACCTTGGGTACTGTTGGGGGAGATCACTCATCAGGGGAAGGCAGCAGCAGCCGTCCATGGCACCAGGGTTGGCTCTGCTGCACAGGAGGGCAGGAAAAAGAGTGGGAGAGCAAAAGTGACAGGGGATTCTATTGTAAGGGGAATAGTTAGGCGTTTCTGCGGGCGCAAACGAGACTCCAGGAAGGTATGTTGCCTCCATGGTGCAAAGGTCAAGTATGTCTCGGAATGGCTGAAGCGCATTCTGGAGGGGCAGGGTGAACAGCCAGCTGTAGTGGTGCATATAGATACCCACGATATGGATAAAAATGCGATGAGGTCCTACAAGCTCAGTTTAGGGATCAAGGAGTTAAATTAAATGTAGGACATCAAAGGTTGTAATCTCATGATTGCTGCCAGTGCCACGTGCTAGTCAGAGTAGAAATTGCAGGATAGCTCAGATGAATACATGGCTTGAGGAGTGGTGCAGAAGAGAGGGATCCAAATTCCTGGGACATTGGAGCTGGTTCTGGGGGAGGTAGGACCAGTACAAACCAGACAGTCTGCACCTGGGCAGGATTGGAACCAATGTCCTAGGGGCAGTTTTTGCTAGTGCTGTCGGGAAGAGTTTAAACTAATATGGCATGGGGGATGGGAAGCTATGGAGGGAGACAGAGGGAAGTAAAATGGGGCAGAAGCAAAAAGAGAAAGAAGAAAAGTAAAAGTGAAGGACAGAGAAACCCAAGACAAAAATCAAAAAGGGCTACATTGCAGTAAAAGTCTAAAGAGACTAAGTGTGTTAAAACGACAACCTGAAAGCTCTGTGCCTCAATGTGAGGAGTATTCATAATAAGGTGGACGAATTAACTGCGCAGGCAGCTATTAATGAATATGATATAATTGAGATTATGGAGACATGACTCCAGGTTGATCAAGGTTGGGAACTCAACATCCAGAGGTATTCAACATTCAGGAAGGATAGACAGAAAGGAAAAGGAGGTGGGGTAGCGTTGCTGGTTAAAGAGAAAAGTAATGCAGTAGTATGGAAGGACATTAGCTTGGATGATGTGAAATCTGTATGGGTAGAGCTGCGGAATACCAAAGGGCAGAAAACGCGAGTGGGAGTTGTTTACAGACCAGCAAACAGCAGTAGTGAGGTTGGGGACAGCATCAAACAAGAAATTAGGGATGCATGCAATCATGGGCGACTTTAATCTGCATATAGATTGGGCAAACCAAACTGGTAGAAATACGGTGGAGGAGCATTTCGTGGAGTGTTTTAGAGATGGTTTTCTAGATTAATATGTCGAGGAACCAACTCGAGGGCTGGCCATCCTCAACTGGGTGATGTGTTATGAGAAAGGACTAATTAGCAATATTGTTGTGCGAGGCCCCTTGGGGAAGAGTGATCATAATATGGTAGAATTCTTTATTAAGATGGAGATTGGCACAGTTAATTCAGAGACTCAGGTCCTGAACTTAAGGAAAGGTAACTTCGATGGTATGAGACATGAATTGGCTAGAATAGAGTGGCGAATGAAACTTAAAGAGTTGACAGTGGATAGACAATGGCAAACATTTAAAGATCACATGGATGAACTTCAACAATTGTACATCCCTGTCTGGAGCAAAAATAAAATGGAGAAGGTGGCTCAACCGTGACTAACAAGGGAAATTAGGAATAGTGTTAAATCCACGGAAGGGGCATTTAAGTTGGCCAGAAAAAGCAGCAAACCTGAGGACTGGGAGAAATTTAGAATCCTGCAGAGGAGGATAAGGATTTAATTTGGAAGGGGAAAATAAGAGTATGGGAACATAAAAACTGACTGCAAAAGCTTCTATAGATATGTGAAGCGAAAAAGATTAATGAAGTCAAGACGGAGTTAGATATGGTCCTTGCGGCTAAAGGGATCAAGGGGTATTGAGAAAAAGCAGGAACGGGGTACTGATGCAATGATCAGCCATGATCTTATTGAATGGTGGTGCAGGGTCGAAGGGCCGGATGGCCTACTCCTGCACCTATTTTCAATGTTTCTGTGATTCTATGTTTCTATGTCCTTTGCAATCGGAATCATGTGAATTTATAATGGAGAACAAGGAAATGGCAGACCAATTGAACAAAAACTTTGGTTCCGTCTTCACGAAGGAAGACACATATAGCCTTCCGTAAATACTAGAGGACCGAGCGTCTTGCGAGAAGGAGGAACTGAAGGAAATCCTTATTAGTCAGGAAATTGTGTTAGCGAAATAGATGCGATTGAAGGCCAATAAATCCCCAGGGCCTGATAGTCTGCACCCAGAGTACTTAAGGAAGTGGCCCTAGAAATAGTGGATGCATTGATGATCATTTTCCAACATTCTATAGACTCTGGATCAGTTCCTATGGATTAGAGGGTAGCTAATATAACCCCACTTTTTAAGAAAGGAGGGAGAGAGAAAACAGGAAATTATAGACTGGTTAGCCTGACATCGGTAGTGGGGAAAATGCTGGAATCAATTATTAAAGATGTAATAGCAGTGCATCGGGAAGGCAGTGACAGGATCCATCCAAGTCAGCATGGATTTATGAAAGGGAAATCATGCTTGCCAAATCTTTGAGAATTTTTTGAGAATGTAACCAGTAGAGTGGACAAGGGAGAACCAGTGGATTTGGATGTGGACTTTCAAACAGCTTTTGACAAGGTCACACATAAGGGATTAATGTGCAAAATTAAATAAATGGTATTGGGGTAATGTATTGACGTTGATAGAGAACTGATTGGCAGACAGGAAGCAAAGAGCAGGAATAAACAGGTTCTTTCCAAAATGGCAGGCAGTGACTAGTGGGGTATCGCAAGGTTTAGTGCTGGGACCACAGCTCTTTAAAATGTACATTAAGAATTTAGACGAAGGAATTGAATGTAATATCTCCAAGTTTGCAGATGACACTAAGCTGGGTGGCAGTGTGAGCTGTGAGGAGGAAACAAAGAGGCTGCAGGGTGAATTGGACAGGTTAGGTGAGTCGGCAAATGCATGGCAGATGCAGTATAATTGGATAAATGTGAGGTTACCCACTTTGGTGGCAAATACAGGAAGGCAGAATATTACCTGGATTGTGAAAGATTAGGAAAAGGGGAGGTGCAATGAGACCTGGGTGTCATGGTACATCAGTCATTGAAAGTTGGCATGCAGGTATAGCAGGCAGTGAAGAAGTTAAATGGCATGTTGGCCTTCAGAGCGAGAGGATTTGAGTATAGGAGCAGGGAGGTCTTACTGCAGTTGTACAGGGCCTTTGTGAGGACACACCTTTTATCTCCTAAAACACCTTTGATCTCTTAACCTGCGGAAGGGCTTTTGAGAGAGTGCAGCGAAGGTTAACCGGACTGATTCCCGAGATGGCAGGACTGACATATGAAGAAAGACTGGATCGACTAGGCTTATATTCACAGGAATTTAGAAGAATGAGAGGGGATCTCATAGAAACATATAAAATTCTGATGGGATTGGACAGGTTTGATGCAGGAAGAATGTTCCCAATGTTGGGGAAGTCCAGAACCAGGAGTCACAGTCTAAGGATAAGGCGTAAGCCAGTTAGGACTGAGATGAGGAGAGACTTCTTCACTTAGAGAAGTGTGAACCTATGGAATTCTCCACCACAGAAAGTTGTTGAGGCCAGTTCATTCGATGTGTTCAAAAGGGAGTTAGATGCGGCCCTTACGGCTAAAGGGATCAAGTGGTGTGGAGAGAAAGCAGGAATGGGGAACTGAAGTTGCATGATCAGCCATGATCATATTGGATGGTGGTGAAGGCTCGAAGGGCCTGCACCTGCATCTATTTTCTATGCTTCTATTATGCTTGAACTGTTTAAAACTGTAGTTAGGCCAAAGCGAGAGTACTGAGCACTGTTCTGGTCACCAAATCACAGGAAATGTTAATTGAACTGCAAAGGGTACAACGGAGATTCACAAGGATTTTGCCAGGACCGGACAATTTTAGCCATGAGACAAGATTGGATAGCCTGCGGTTGTTTACTGTGGAACAGAGAATGTGGAGGGGAGATTTGATTGCGGTGCATGAAATGATGTGGGGCCGAGATAGAGTGGGTTAGGATGGAACTAATTCCCTCAGCAGAGATGGAAATTACCAAGCGGGAGAGAATTAAATAAATATTTGAAGGATTAGAGAGGATTAGTGAAGAACACTTCTGAACCCAAACACTAGTGTGGGTTTGGAGGTCACTGCCTGAATGGTAGTAAATGCAGAAAGCCGCCTTGTATTTACAAAGTGTTTGGTTATACACGTGAAGTGCTGTAACTGACACGGCTACGGACCAAGAGCTGGAAAGTGGGATTAGGCTGGAGAGCTCGTTTTCAGCCCACATAGACACGGTGGGCCCAATGGCTGCTCTTTGTGCTGTAACTTTCTATGATTCTACCATTCCCAGTATTTCCTTATAAGTTTTTTAAGAAAAGGCAATTATGTCATTCTTTTAGGAATGTGAGACTTTTGTCTCCGGGTCTTCTGGGCATTATCTGATTGGGAATTGTGCTCATGTTATTAAAAGCCTTGCTGTGAAAGATGTTGATATCATCTGTTTGTTCAGTAACTGTAACTAAACCCAGTCAGCAGGGGCGATGTTATAACTGGATGGATTCTCTCGCCTATAAATAAGGGGAATCTTCGCATTGTCTCAATTGGTGAATTGCTCCCAGCGTTAATACCAACCATCGATTCATCGATTCGAATCGCAAGGGAAAATGTCTCTTGGTTTTCTCATCAAGCTCCAAATTCTATGGGCAATTTTTGATGTCCAAAAGATTTATGATCCTCTGCTGGCTGCAGTGGGTGTCTCTGGTATGTTCCTCCTTTCAGCCGGTATTTCAACAACCCGAGATTAACAGTAAATGGCTTCTTAGTCCCTGTGTCCAGCTTTTTATTCAATTACTTTCCTTGCAGTATAGCAACGAATAAACTTCAAAAATACATCGATGTCTGAAAACACTTTGGGGCATCCTGTGGTCATGAAAGGTGCCTGCACTCCGGCAATTCATTCATTCATTCATTGATAGAAACATAGAAACATAGAAAATAGGTGCATGAGTAAGCCATTCAGCCCTTCGAGCCTGCACCACCATTCAATGAGATCATGGCTGATCAGTCCCTCAGTACCCCTTTCCTGCTTTCTCTCCATACCCCTTGATCCCTTTAGCCGTAAGGGCCATATCTAACTCCCTCTTGAATATATCCAATGAACTGGCCTCAACAACTCTCTGCGATACAGAATTCCACAGGTTAACAACTCTCTGAGTGAACAAGTTTCTCCTCATCTCAGTGCTAAATGTCCTTCCTCTTATCCTAAGATTGTGTCCCCTGGTTCTGGACTTCCCCAACATCGCGACCATTCTTCCCGCATCTAACCTGCCCAGTCCCGTCAGAATCTTACCTGTTTCTATGAGATCCCCTCTCATCCTTCTAAACTCCAGTGTATAAAGGCCCAGTTGATCCTGTCTATCCTCATATGTCAGTCCAGCCATCCCGGGAATCAGTCTGTAGAACCTTTGCTGCACTCCCTCAATTGCAAGACCGTCCTTCCTTAGGTTAGAAGATAAAATTGAAGACAATATTCCAGTTGAGGCTTCACCAAGACCCTGTACAACTGCAGTAAGACCTTCCTGCTGCTGTACTCAAATCCCCTAGCTAGGAGGGCCAACATACCATTTGTCTTCTTCACCGCCTGCTGTACCTGTATGCCAACTTTCAATGACTGATGAACCATGACACCCAGGTCTCGTTACACCTCCCCTTTTCCTCATCTGCTGCCATTCAGATAATATTCTGCCTTCGTGTTTTTACCCCCAAAGTGGATAACCTCACATTTATCCACATTATACTGCATCTGCCATGCATTTGCCCACTCACCTAACCTGTCCAAGTCACCCTGCAGCCTGTTAACATCCCCCTCACAGCTCACACTGCCACCCAGTTTAGAGTCATCTGCAAACTTGGAGATATTACACTCAATTCCTTCATCTAAATCGTTGATGTATATTGTAATGAGCTGGGGTCCCAGCACTGAGCCCTGCGGCACTCCACTAGTCACTGCCTGCCATTCTGAAAAGGACCCGTTTATCCCTATTCTCTGCTTCCTGTCTGCCAACCAGTTCTCTATCCACATCAGTACATTACCCCCAATACCATGATCTTTGATTTTGCACACCAATCTCTTGGGTGGGACCTTGTGAAAAGCCTTTTGAATGTCCAAATACATCACATCCACTGGTTCTCCCTTGTCCACTCTGCTCGTTACTTCCTCAAAAAATTCCAGAAGATTCGTCAAGCCTGATTTCCCTTTCATTAATCCATGCTGACTTGGACCGATCCTATCACTGCTTTCCAGATGCGTTGCTATTTCGTCCTTAATGATTGATTCCAACATTTTCCCCACGACTGATGTCAGGCTAACCGGTCTATAATTACCCGTTTTCTCTCTCCCTCCTTTTTTAAAAAGTGGTGTTACATTAGCTCCCCTCCAGTCCATAGGAACTGATCCAGAGTCGATAGACTGTTGGAAAATGACCACCAATGCATCCACTATTTCTAGGACCACTTCCTTCAGTACTCTTTCTTCCTTCCTTTCTCCTGCCTCTCTGTTGTTTTGAGAATCGATCCTGTGTGTGTTTGATTCTGGTCCATGCTGCACTGATGTGAACTCCCATTCATTGCTAGCAGTTCAATGGATGCTGTGTCTTTCATTTGTCATTATTAGTTCCATTTCAGCAGTCATATTTAGATCTGACTCTTCTGTCAGGCGATGGGACCAGCCATACTACTTATTCTCTCACTTTAAAGGGGATACTTTGTTGTAAATTCTGAGTCCGAGTTTCGGCTGAGAAACTGTTCCATGATCTCACACAAATTAGGCAATTTCTGCATTATACAGTTGATTATTTAATTGTACAAATGAGTCAGAACAGTTAACTGACAGAATCATTGATAATACAATCTGATTCAGCTGCCGCACTTTCCATCATTTCCCGTTTTAAGTTATGTCACTGTTTCTGAATAGTTAAATTACAGTTCTGATTTTGATCCCGGTTTATTATTATGCAGCACTATTAATAGTTTGATTACTGAGACTGAATCCGCATTATCAATTGAATCCCGTGCCTACCTGATGCAGTTCATCATTTCACTGATCGAATGTTTAGTCATTGCAGCGTAGTGTTATGTTCGTGACACCATTCGTTATTGGATTGTGATTTATTCATTATATGAATTAAAAGCCGAGTGCACTCACACCACTTGAGGAAAAGAGCAAGAGTCACAGTGTTTGAATAGAATGGAAATATTTGCTGGCACAGATCCGATGCACCGATTGGCCTCCTCCTGTGCTCTACTATTCTACGATTTTACGATTCTCGCTTCTGAAACCCAGTTTTGGAGTAATGGCCTGGGATTTGCTCTCAGCATTTGTCATCATTACAACTGTGAATCTGAGAGCAATGTCCGGAGTAAGCACATGCGCAGTTACAGGTGGAAATCCAGGAGTTGCCAGTCATTCCTTGTTCCTCCCTAGGACTCGCTGTTAAACTCCCCACAGCCGGCAATCAATTCAACTTGCTGACATAAATTAAACTTTATGCTGTTATATCTCTCTTAAAAGCCCCGGAAATAGTCAAGCCTTGTTGAAAGAGACGTAACTGTGTTTTTGATGGTGTAGTACGTTCTAATTACTGCTGAACCATCGTTCTGGCACTAAAAATCTAATTTTATACCGATGTTATGTCAAAATCTTCCACAATGATAAAAATTCCATGGTTATTTATAACTGAAAAAACAGGTTTCCTTATATCATTTCAGTTTCTACATTATTCCTGTCCCAATCTATATTTCGCTCTCTGTAAAATAATTAAAACGTGAAGGATAATCAGTGTATTTTACTTCCCAATTTGCCTTCTGTGAATTGTTCAATGTGTTTGGCTGCTGAGCCAGCTTCATGATATCACTGTTGCTGGAGTCTGGAGATCCCCTATACTTGCCCTCAAATGTAAGTTACTATCAGCAGGGTGATATTGATGCCACAGGAATCACTGGAACTTTGTGGGCAGCATTGTTCGAGGTCAGCGGTGAGCACCATCACGTTTCCACTGACCGTAAAATCTGGGCGATTATAGTTTGAATCATATTATTCCACTATTTACAGTAAGAGCAGCATTGTTCCAACTGTAACCTGTAAGGTAATTGAGAAATTGTGGGGTAAAATGAATGATATTAAGGGGACATTCTCCGCCGTTGTATTCTTGGTGCAGCACATGACACGTGAACATGAATTTCCAATTGCCGAGTGTAGAATCAGAGAATGGTTACAGCACAGAAGGACATGCGGCCAGTCTAGCCTGTGCCAGATCTCTGCAAGGGCATTTCAGCTATTCCCACTCCCCACCCTTTCCCCAGAGCCCGAGATGTTGTTTCCTTCAGAAGAGCATAGGATGTCAGTTACTCGCCTCCTGGAATGTTAATCCATCGGGAATCCAAGGGCAAAGCCTCAAAATTGGAATCACATCTAATATCCAAAACAAACATTAATTCAGAATTTAACATTTTGTATTAGGAGCACAAATGTGGAACAATATTTCTACATGAGATAATGTAAACTAGTTGTAATTTTAAATGTATATGCGACAGGCTCGCTAGGGAGATGGTGGAAGCAGTGAGAGTTGACTCATTCAGAGGCAAGTTCGATAAATATGCTTCAAAAATTACCTTTCCAGGATAGAGTGTATGTGTATTTCCCCTCGCCCCACACCAAACCTACGTCCTTCTGTGACCGCCCTGGAACACTCTCTCTCCCGACTCTCTTACCACTGCACTTACGAGATACCAACTGTCCAGCCTTCGGCCCTCCATTCACCACGATATTTCTGCAGCTACCGATCTGCTCAACCACACCCTCACCACCACGTTTGTTGGCCCAGTCCCGATTAAAACAAACAGTCTCTCTCACACTGGCTGTTCCCCCTGGTGCAGTACCCAACTTCACTCCCTTAAGTCCAAGAGACACAGACTTAAACGGATATGGCGGACAACTGGTTTAGCCATTCACTGCCAATAATAATGTATTATTGTGTCCTGCTCCTGTCTGACAAAATTGCTCCCGACTCCAGAATCATTCTGGAATGCAAAGATCAACCCGGCTTCCATTGTCTAGTGCTAACCATCTTCTTAAACCCTCTCCCCAGTCTCCTTCATCCTCACCTCCCACAACAATATTAGGAGCTCATGCACTTCTTTGTCTCTAAGATTGAGACCATCCAATCAGCTGCCTCTGCCACTTTGCTTCCTTCCCCGAGGCCACCGTGACAAACTGCCTCTAAGGATCGCCCTGCCCTAGCCCGGGACTTGCATATATTTCCACTTTCTCTCCAATCTCCCCTCATGACTGATCTGTGCTGAAATTGTTCATGTATCACTTCCTGCTCCCTCGACCCTATTACCACCAAACTGCTTACCACCCAACATTCCTTCCTGCCTCCCATGTTAATGGACACAGTTAATGGTTCTCTCTCCTCGTGCTCTATCCCCCTCTCCTTCAAACCTGCTGTGATCAACCCTCGCCTCAAAAAAGCAAATCGCTTGACCACTCTGTCCTTGGAAACTGCCGCCCCGTGTCCATCCGCCCTTTCCTCGCCAATGTCCTTGAATGTGTTGTCGCCTCGCAAATTAGTGTGCATCTTTCCCACTTCCATGTTCGATTCTGTCCACTCAGGTTTCTGCCCATGCCACATTACCGAAACAGCTCATCATGGTCAGAAATGTCATCCTACATGACTGTGACAAAGATAAGCTATCCCACCTCATCCTTCTTGACATATCTGCATTCTTTCACACTGCTGACCACTCCATTCTCCTTCAACGCCACTCCAAAGTCATCCAGCTGGGTGGGACTGCACTCAGCTTGTTCATTCTTATCTTTCTAATCTTAGCCAGAGAATCTCCTGTAAAGGCTTCTCTTCCCACTCCCGCATTGTTACATCTGGTGTCCTCCATGGATTTCTCCTTGGCCCCCTCCTATTTCTCATCTGCATGCTACCCCTTGGCGATATCATCCGAAAACACAGCGTCAGTTTCCCCATGTACGCTGATGACACTCAGCTCGAAGTCACCACCACTTCCCTTGACCCCTCCAAAGACTCTAAATTTTCAGACTGTGGTCCGACATCCAGTTCTGGATGAGTAGACAATTTCTCCCATAAAATATTGGGAAGCTGTTGCCTTTGGTCCCTGCCACAAACTGCGTTCTCCAGCCACTTACACCATCACTCTCCCCACCTTCTGTCTGAGGCTCAATCACAATGTTTACAACCTTGCTGGTATATGTGACCCTGAGATGTGCTTCTGAACATATGCCGTTCCATAACTAATACTGCTTTTTTCCACCTCCATAACATCGCCCGTCTCCACTCCTGCCTCAGCTCAACTGCTGCTGAAACCCTCACTCATTCCTTTGTTACCTGTAGAATTGACTGTTCCAATGCACCCCTGCCCAGCCACATTCTACCCTACGTAAATTTGAGCTGATCCAAAACTCGGCTGCCCTGTCTGAACTTGCACCAAGTTCACCCATCCCCCTGTACTTGCTGACCTACATTGTCTCCCCATTAAGTAACGCCTCTATTTCAAAATATTGTTGTTAAACCCCTCCCTTTCTCTGTAAACTTCCCCAGCCCGACAACCCCCCAAGATATGTGCACTCCTCTAATTCTGCACTCTTGAGAATCCCTGATTTTAATCGCTCAAACATTGGTGGCCGTGCCTTCTGTTACCTGGGCCCTAAGCTCTGGAATTCACTGCCGAACCCTCTCCGCCTCTCGACTTCGATTTCCACCTTTAAGACGCTCCTTCAAACCGACCTTTTTGACTAAGCTTTGGTCGTCTGCTGCACTTTACCCTTATGTGTCTGGACATTATTTTTTTGTATTATAATACACCTGCGGAGCACCTAGGAAAGCTTCACTGTGTTAAAGACGAGATATAAATATCTTGTTGCTGCAGTTGTAATTGGAGTCATGTCATGTGGTAAAAGTAGCTGCTTCGAGGGAACACGTGACGTTGGATCTGTACTTCCCAATGCTCGCCACCAGGGGGCTTCTGTTCCACTCATGCCTGGCTCGATTGTACACTGTTCACAGCGATTGATTGCTCTGATTAGACAACGACGCAATCATCATTACAGCGTGCGACAACCCGGAAGCTACAAGGTAAATTTGATGAACTGTAGTATTTTTATTCATCCAGTAACTCCTATGATACTATTGCGTAGATTACAAACATTTTATAGCCAGGTTTGGGTTGTGACATTGTACAGGTGCGTTCAATGCCTTGAACCAATGACCATTGTCGATCTATGAGCACAGAGAGTGGGTGTTGTTAGCTTACAATCCCATTCTAAGGGCACCATCAATTGTCCCATTCCTCTTACTGCCAGGCCTCTTCTATCCCATCCCCACCTCGGGACAGTAAGTTCAGCTGTATCACTCCAACAACTAACTCGTACACTCTGCAATTCAATCCTGCAAATACCCTCCCATTTCATTCTCCCGCTGGCTCATATATAGGTGAAGCTCACACTTCTCCATTCATTATTTTAGGGTTTGTTCTAAAATCAGGTTCTGGTTTGAACCGTGTTTCATTTGGTCCCATTGTGTCTCGTATTTTGCGATAATTTACCGATTCCTCTGATTACAAATCTCCACGTATCTCCATCACCGATAATATGAAATGGTTCCATCACTTGATGAAATGCCAAGCAGCAAAATTCTTGGTGCATCTCATGTTATTGTGAAGAACGATATTATCCCTGTTATAGATCCGACTCTGTCATGTCTTTGAAAACACAGCAAACTACTGTATGTATCCGCTGTTTGTGAATAATGTTCCTATTTTCCTCTTGCTCACAGTTAATGTGGTGACGATTGTGATCCTGTCTCGGGGAAAGTGTGCTCTCTCCAAATGTGTCACTCACTACCTGGTGGCCATGGCAGCGGTGGATCTACTGGTCGTGATCATCGATCTGATACTGAGGCAGATTCCTATTGTTTATCGGGATCAATTTCTTTTTCTGTTGCACGTTAGAATGTGTAATATTCATGCTATCCTGCTTTATGTAGCCACAGATTGTTCTGTCTGGTTCACGGTCACTTTCACCTTCGATCGGTTTGTGGCCATTTGTTGCCAGAAGCTGAAATTGAAATATTGCATGGAGCAAACAGCGACTGTGGTTCTAGGAACAGTGACAGTGCTGAGCTGTCTGCGGAACATTTTTTGGTATTTTCTGTATACAAGTGAATATTGGCTGTCCAACAGTCCATGGTTTTGCAGTGTGACAATTGGTGTATCTCGTTCGCTGGTCCGGACTATCATTGAATTAATTCATTACATTTTAACACCTTTTATTCTATTTATTTTGATTCGACTGTTCAATGCTTTAACAGTCAGACACATTTTAGTGTCCAGCAGAGCCCACAGTCGACTCCGGGGTCGGAGCAGTGTGAGAGCCCTAGTGACCCAGAGATGGAGAACCGAAGGAAATCGATGATTGTACTGTTTGTTATATCGGGGAATTTCATACTGTTATGGGTGGTGTTCATGGTCTGTTCTGTTGAGACGATTGGATGACTTGGGATACTCTGTTTCTCTGCCCATGTTTGTATCGGAAATCAGCTTCATGCTCCAGCTCCTGAGTTGCTGCACGAACACTTTTATTTACGCAGTGACCAAGAGGAAATTCAGAGAGGATTTGAGGAATGTAGTCACATATCCTTTCACAATGATGCTCAAGTTAATTCGATGAGAAGGTTTCATATTTTTTCATATCATATATTGTTATGTCATATTCTGTTAATTTCACTGTCGGCTTTATGTAATTTATATTTTATGAAACATATCTCAAGCTGTTTGAATCTTATCAGTAAGTTAATATCATAGTAGGGTCCTTGCAGACATGTGTTCCCCCAGGGCAGCACGTTACCCAAGAGCGGATTGATGCCTCAGACTGTCAGGGGCTGAGCTTGGTATCCAGGGGTATATTGGCAATGGGAGCCTTGTTCCATTATTTTACACATTAGACCATTAGTTCACCATTTCCCCTCAGTCAGGGGGAATAGAGTTTCTCAGTGTTGTAAACTTTCTCGGATCTCTGCTGATCTTTGAAGAAAGACTTTTTTGAAAATCAGGTCATACACCAGAAAAAAATCAAGGTGGAAGAAGACTGTGCAGAAGATTAATCTCTGCATCCTCACTGGGATAGATACAGAAACAGAATCAATGTTTCTACTTCAACTTGTAATCAAAAGTTTTTGTTAGATCTTTATTTTAGTGACAGTTTCCAAACTGATGTTGAACTGCTTACACTGGGCTTTATCCCTCTCAGTGTTCTGTATGTTTTACCTATTGTGCAATAAAGCAGATTGTACATCGAACAAAAAAACACTTTGCCCAGTGATACATTCGTCCAGCGTTAGATAGTCCCTAAGGCTTCTCGGCCCGATCAGAAGGTAATGTCATTGCTGCAATCCTGCTCCCGGTACAGCACTCTCCCGTCTCCCGGTACAGCATAGTCACTGATCCCGTTATAGCTCATTCACTGATCCCAGTACAGCTCGCTCACTGATCCCGGTACAGCTCACTCACTGATCCTGGTACTGCTCACTCACTGATCCCGGTACAGTTCACTCACTGATCCCAGTACAACTCACTCACTGATCCCGGTACAGCTCACTCACTGATCCTGGTACAGTTCACTCACTGATCCCAGTACAGCTCACTCACTGATCCTGGTACAGCTCACTCACTGATCCTGGTACAGCACACTCACTGATCCTGGTACAGCTCACTCACTGATCCCAGTACAGCTCACTCACTGATCCTGGTACAGCTCACTCATTAGTCCCGGTACAGCTCACTCACTGATCCTGGTACAGCTCACTCATTAGTCCCGGTACAGCACACTCACTGATCCCAGTACAACTCACTCACTGATCCCGGTACAGCTCACTCACTGATCCTGGTACAGTTCACTCACTGATCCCAGTGCAGCTCACTCACTGATCCTGGTACAGCTCACTCACTGATCCTGGTACAGCACACTCACTGATCCTGGTACAGCTCACTCACTGATCCCAGTACAGCTCACTCACTGATCCTGGTACAGCTCACTAATTAGTCCCGGTACAGCTCACTCACTGATCCTGGTACAGCTCACTCATTAGTCCCGGTACAGCACACTCACTGATCCCGGTACAGCTCACTCACTGATCCTGGTACAGCTCACTCACTGATCCTGGTACAGCACAATCACTGATCCCAGTACAGCTCACTCACTGATCCCAGTACAGCTCACTCACTGATCCTGGTACAGCTCACTCATTAGTCCCGGTACAGCTCACTCACTGATCCCAGTACAGCACACTCACTGATCCCGGTACAGCTCACTCACTGATCCCGGTACAGCTCACATATAATTTTTCAAAATATTAACTTTTATTGTATTTGTTTTCAGAAAGTGGTTTTTAATTAAATTTGAAAATCAGAACATTTATGCTCAGTAACATTTGTAGTTTAATTATTTGGGGGATTCGATTCGGAAACGGCTGTAATGGAATTCTCCATTTTGATGGGAGGACCATTCCCACGTGATCTCAGGGCCGCTCCCAAACTGGCTGCATCCATGGGATCCGTGGGTCTTTACACAGGCGACAGCTGCAGGCCCCAGACCAGAACTCTGTGCGGCCTGGGAACCTGGAGGTCTGCTTGGGAATATATTGTGTGTCTGAGGTGTACTCCAGAGGTTCGCCTCCGACCGCAATTTCAGGACATTGCTTCACTGAAATGAAGATATCTCTGTGGGGTGGAGAATTGACATTGTAATTCATGCAATAATGAACATGCACCGCTGATAATACAAAGACTCATCTCATTGGATGACCAGAACTCCCTTCTCCATATAACCATAAACTCCCTTTAACTGCAGCTAGCAGCGATCTTCTAATTCTGGAACAGGCAACATTCCCCAACCTTTGATCATACACATGGCAAAGCTTCAGCAGCAATCAGCGATCTTCCTCCCTGATAGTGACAACCCAGAGTTGTTGTCATTTAACGGCGTGTTTTACCACTCAAACCTTAACAGGAAAATGTACTGGGGAAATATTCTGTTCTTCTCGAGATGAATATCGGCCATGTGGAGCAAAGGACGTCGGATAAGATAACTAACCCTCCATGTGTCTGTTGTGATGTCGACAACCCCACAATGCATTCTTCAATACACATATTTAGGACGTGCATCTTTGGCCTTTGTCCATCACTCATAGATTGCAAAGATTTCAGATCACCTTCCTGTAAATAATAATCTCAGCACAAAGGACTGGAGATCAGCTTGTGCGCTGGTTTCCCTCCCAGGTTTGAAATCAGCATTGTTCTCTCTATCCCTGCCCCAGTAACACAATTTTTCTCTCTATCCCTGCCTCAGTAACACAGACACAAATGGCTGTCCTGTGGACTACCGTTTGGTTCTGTGTAGGTTCTTTAAAATTGGAGTTTTTTTGGCGAACACTGTGAATGGGAGAGCTGGTATGACTTGTATATGAAGCTCCTGTACTGAATTAAAACATAACGTGTTGCTAAAGAAGAAAATTAATGACTCAACATGTTACCATTCAGAAGAATGAGAGATGACCTTACTGAAACAGATAAGATAATGAGGGGGCTCGACAAGATGGATGCAGAGAGGATGTTTCCACTAATAGGGGAAACTAAAACTAGGTGATATAGATAGAATAAGAGGCTGCCCATTTAAAACTAAGATGAGGAGAATTTTTTTCTCTGAGAGGGTTGTAAATCTGTGGAATTCTCTGCCCCAGCGAGCTGTGGAAGCTGGGATATTGAATATATTTAAGGCGGAGATTGACAGAGTTTTGAGTAATAAGGGAGGTAAGGACACGGAAGTGGAGCTGAGTCCATGATCAGATCAGCCATGAGCTTATTGAATGGTGGAGCAGGTTCGAGGGGCTGAATGGCTGCCTCCTGCTCCTATTTCTTATGTTCTTGTGACTAGAAAAGTGAAGTAAAGCTGACCCACCACACGTCAAGTTGGATCTGTTATTGAGCACGCGTTCCGTATATTCTCAGGGTTACAGCTTCACTGCTTATGAGGCAAAATACCGAATAAGTGCATAAGAACGCGAGAAATAAGAGCAGGAGTCGGCCATTCATCCCTTCGAGCTTGCTCCGTCGTACAGTGAGAACATGGCTGATCTTCTGCCTCAACTCCACTTTCCCACACTATCCCCATATCCCACGATTCCCTTAAGATCCAAAAATCTGTTGATCTCTGTATTGAATATGCACAACGACTGAGCTGCCACTGCCATTTGTGGAATATAATCGCAAAGATTCACAACCCTCTGAGTGAAGAAATGTTTTCTCATCTCAGTAACTCGTGGGGTGCCCCAGGGATCAGTGCTGGGACCCCAACTATTTACAATCTATATTGACGACTTGGAAGAAGGGGACGAGTGTAACATAGCCACATTGCCTGGCGATACAAAGATGGGAGGAAAAGCAACGTGTGAGCTCGCAAGAAATCTGCACAAGGACATAGACAGGCTAAGTGAGTGGTCAAACATTTGGCAGATGGAGTATAATGTTGGAAAGTGTGAAGTCATGCACTTTGGCAGAAAAAAATCAAAGAGCAAGTTATTATTTAAATGGAGAAAGGTTGCAAAGTGCTGCAGTACAGCGGGACCTGGGGGTACTTGTGCATGAAACACAAAAGGTTAGTATGCAGGTACAGCAAGTGATCAGGAAGGCCAATGGAATCTTGGCCTTTATTGCAAAGGGGATGGAGTATAAAAGCAGGGAAATCTTGCTGCAGTTATAGAGGGTATTGGTGAGGCCACACCTAGAATACTGCGTGCAGTTTTGGTTTCCATATTTGCAAAAGGATATACCTGCTTTGTAGGCAGTTCAGTTAATGTTCACTAGGTTGATTACGGCAATGAGGGGGTTGACTTATGAGGAAAGGTTGAGTAGATTGGGCCTCTACTCATTGCAATTCAGAAAAATGAGAGGTGATCTTATCGAAACGTATAAGATCATGTTGGGGCTTGACAAGGTGAATGCAGAAAGGATGTTTCCACTGATGTGGGAGACTAGAACTAGGGGGCATAATCTTAGAATAAGGGGCCCCCCATTTAAAACTGAGATGATGAGAAATTTCTTCTCTCAGTTGGTTGTAAATCTTGGAATTCGCTGCCTCAGAGAGCTGTGGAAGCTGGGACATTGAATAAATTTAAGCCAGAAATAGATAGTTTCTTAAACGATAAGAAAATAATGGGTTATGGGGAGTGTGCAGGGAAGTATAACTGAGTCCATGATCGGATCAGCCATGATCCTATTCAATGGTGGAGCAGGTTCGAGGGGCAGTATGGCCATCCAATAAAGGTACTGCAGTTATCATGGGCGACTTTAATCTACATATTGATTGTGCTAGCCAAACTGGTAGCAATGAGATGGAGGAGGATTTCCTGGAGTGTATTAGGGATGGTCTTCTCGACCAATGTCTTGAGGAACCAACTGGAGTGATGGCCATCCTAGACTGGGTGATGTGTAATGAGAGAGGACTAATTAGCAATCTTGATGTGCGAGGCCCCTTGGGAAAGGGTGACCATAATATGATAGAATTCTTTATTAAGATGGAGAGTGTCACAGTTAATTCAGAGACTAGGGTCCTGGACTTCAGGAAAGGTAACTTCGAAGGTATGAGATGTGAATTGGCTAGAATAGACAGGTGAGTGATACTTAAAGGGTTGATGGTGAATCAGCAATGGCAAACATTTAAAGATCACATGGATGAACTTCAACAATTGTACGTCCCTGTCTGGAGTAAAAATAAAACGGGGAAGGTGGCTCAACCATGGCAAACAAAGGAAATTAAAGATAGTGTTAACTCCAAGGAAGAGGCATATAAATTCGCCAGAAAAAGCAGCAAACCTGAGGACTGGGAGAAATTTAGAATTCAGCAGAGGAGGACAAAGGGTTTAATTCGGAGGGGGAAAATAGAGTATAAAAGGAAGCTTGCTGGGTACATAAAAACTGACTGCAAAAGCTTCTATATATACGTGAAGAGAAAAAGATTAGTGAAGACAAATGTAGGTCCCTTGCAGTCAGATTCAGGTGAATTTATAATGGAGATAAAAGAATTGGCGGACCAGTTGAACAAATACTTTGGTTCTGTCTTCATGAAGGAAGACACAAATAACCTTCCGGAAATACTAGTGGACCGAGGATCTAGTGAGAAAGAAGAACTGAAGGAAATCCTTATTAAGCGGGAAATTGTGTTCGGGAAATTGATGGGATTGAAGGCCGATAAATCCCCGGGGCCGGATAGTCTGCATCCCAGAGTACTTAAGGAAGTGGTCCCAGAAATAGTGAGGATGTTTTTTGAAGATGTAACGAGTAGAGTGGACAAGGGAGAACCAGTGGATGTGGTGTATTTGGACTTTCAAAAGGCTTTTGGCAAGGTCCCACACAAGAGATTGATGTGCAAAATTAAAGCACATGGTATTGGGGGTAATGTACTGATATGGATAGAGAACTGGTTGGCAGACAGGAAGCAGAGAGTCGGGATAAAAGGGTCCTTTTCAGAATGGTAGGCAGTGACTAGTGGGGTGCCGCAGGGCTCAGTGCTGGGACCCCAGCTCTTTACAATATACATTAACGATTTAGCTGAAGGAATTGACTGTAATATCTCCAAGTTTGCAGATCACTCTCAACTGGGTGGCGATGCGAGCTGTGAGGAGGATGCTTAGAGGCTGCAGGGTGTCTTGGACAGGTTAGATGAGTGGGCAAACGCATGGCAGGTGCAGTATAATGTGGATAAATGTGAGGTTATCCACTTGGGTGGCAAAAACTCGAAGGCAGAATATTATCTGAATGGTGGAAGATTAGGAAAAGGGGAGGTGCAACGAGACCTGGGTGTCATGGTACATCAGTCATTGAAAGTTGGCATGCAGGTACAGCAGGTGGAGGAGAAGGCAAATGCTGTGTTGGCCTTTATAGCTCGGGGATTTGAGTATAGGAGCAGGGTGGTCTTACTGCAGTTGTGCAGGGCCTTAGTGAGGCCTCACCTGGAGTATTGTGTTAAGTTTTGGTCTCCTAATCTGAGGAAGGATGTTCTTGCTATTGAGGGAGTGCAGCGAAGGTTCACCAGACTAATTTCCAGGATGGCAGGACTGACATATGAGACGAGACTAGATCGACTGCGCCTGTATTCACTGGAGTTTGGAAGGATGAGAGGGGATCTCATCGAAACATATAAAATTCTGACAGGTTAGATGCAGGAAGAATGTTCCCGATGTTGGGGCAGTCCAGTACCAGGGAACATAGTCTAAGGATAATGGGTAAGTCATTTAGGACTGAGATGAGGAGAAACCGCTTCACTCAGAGAATTGTTAACCTGTGGAATTCCCGACCGCAGAGTGTTGTTGATGCCAGTTCATTGGATGTATTCAAGAGGGAGTGAGATGTGGCACTTACGGCTAAAAGGATCAAGGGGTATGGAGAGAAAGCAGGAAAGGGGTACTGAGGTGAATGATCAGCCATGATCTTATTGAATGGTGGTGCAGGCTCAAAGGGCCGAATGGCCTACTCCTGCACCTGTTTTCCATGTTTCTATGTTTCTATACTTAATATAGGGTGGCCAGTTCACATCAGGGCAGCATGGACCGTTGGTCACAGACCAACTGATGAAAAGTGCAAATGATAAAGGAGAAAACTACTGAAACTCTCGTTGACACAGGCATGTCTTTCAAATCCTCAGCTGGGGATGAGTTTTGCTCTTGGTACTTATATTCCACTTTGTCAAATGCTGTTCTTTACTCGATCTGAACTTCACGTCTTCCTGCCCTTTCATTTTTTCATTGAGGTGTTCAATCCCACCCTTTCCCTTTCCCTTTGCTCTCCTTGAACCTTTGTTGGTTTCTCTCTGTTCCATCACCATTCCAGGTGTTACTGCGTCGGTTCGTAGTGCATAAAATGGTCATGTGACCAAATGCTCTCAGAACTCAACAGGAGCCCGATAATTTCAGCCGAACATCACGCACTGCTTGTAGCGCAAGATTGTGTGTGTGAGAGCGGTTATATCTTCAGATCCTCAGTGGGATTACTAATGGAGTGCACAGCTCGCAGTCTGGACGCAAACCGCTCATATTTCCGCTCATATTGCCCTGTCAATATCCACCGTGAGGCTCGGTAATTGCAAACGTAACATTCCTGAAAGCAAAGAGCTGTTTCCAAAACCGAAAAACGTGCAGACCGAATGCACTATTTCCTCTTCACACTTCAGACTGCACTTCCTCAGCGGGGACAGTGCAAGAAATACACAGCCATCAACAATTGAATAATCGGTGTTTGTAACACAGTAGGAGGCCATTCTGTCCAGCACATATCTGCCAGCGGTTTGTTGGAGTAATCGAACACTACTCCCTCTGCTCTGCTCTCTCCCTCCATAGTCTTGTGTCTTCATCTGAGTCAAATATTGCTCACTTTTGCCTCAGAAGTTGCAGTGGTGTCTGCCTCAAGTACTTCCTGTCGACAATCATTCTCTTCCCCAAAAACTCCTCCTGTACAAACATCATTTATTATCTCCTCTTACTCTCTTAATGTTTGTATAAACAGTGGAATAGTGTTTCCAGATTATACAACATAAGAACATAAGAAAGAGGAGCAGGAGTAGGCCATACGGCCCTCGAGCCTGCTCCGCCATTCAATAAGATCATGGCTGATCCGATCATGGACTCAGCTCCACTTCCCCGCCCGCTCCCCATAAACCCTTATCCCCTTATCGTTTAAGAAACTATTTCTGTCTTAAATTTATTCAACGCCCCAGCTTCCACAGCTCTCTGAGTCAGCGAATTCCACAGATTTACTACCCTCTGAGAGAAGAAATTTTTCCTCAGCGCTGTTTTAGATGGGCGGCCCCTTATTCTAAGATCATGCCCTCTAGTTCTAATCTCCCCCATCAGTGGAAACATCCTCTCTGCATCCACCTTGTCAAGTCCCCTCATAATCTTATACGTTTCAATAAGATTACCTCTCATTCTTCTGAACTCCAATGAGTAAAGGCCCAACCAACTCAACCTTTCCTCATAAGTCAACATAGAAACATAGAAACATAGAAAATAGATGCAGGTGTAGGCCATTCGGCCCTTCGAACTTGCACCACTATTCAATATGATCATTGCTGATCATTCACCTCAGTACCCCTTTCCTGCTTTCTCTCCAAACCCTTTGATCCCTTTAGCCGTGAGGGCCATATCTAACTCCCACTTGAATATATCGAATGAGCTGGCATCAACAACTATCTGCAGTAGGGAATTCCACAGGTTCACAACTATCTGAATGAGGAAATTTCTCTTCATCTCTGTCCTAAATGGCTTACCCCTTATCCTTAGACTATGTCCCCTGGTTCTGGACTTTCCAAACATTGGGAACATTCTTCCTGCATTTAAACAGTCCAGTCCCATCAACCCGCTCCTCTCCGGAATCAACCTAGTGAACCTTCTCCGAACTGCCTCCAAAGCAAGTATATCCTTTCATAAATATGGAAACCAAAACTGCACGCAGTATTCCAGTTGTGGCCTCACCAATACCCTGTATAATTGTAGCAAGACTTCCCTGCTTTTATACTCCATTCCCTTTGTAATAATGGCCAAGATTCCATTGGTCTTCCTGATCACTTGCTGTATTTGCATACTATTCTTTTGTGTTTCATGCACAAGTACCCCCAGGTCCCGCTGCATTGCAACATTTTGCAACCTTTCTCCATTTAAATAATAACTTGCTCTTTGATTTTTCAGCCAAAGTGCATGACCTCACACTTTCCAACATTATACCCCATCTGCCAAATTTTTGCCCACTCACTTAGCTTGGGGCAACTGTGCGACCAGACTGCTTCCAGGCATCCACAATGAAGCACTCTTTATTTTGGAAAAGTAAAACTGAGAGTGGACAAGTTCCAACCTGGTCAGAGCAATCTGAAGCTTTAATTCATTGACACCCTGGTTAAAGATGTCTTGTAACATGTGCCTGCGTCAGTCTCTGTGGCACAATGGGTTGGTGTGTTCTGCTATTAACCGAAAGGTTGGTGGTTAGAGCCCACCCGGGGACAAAGCCTTTAACTGTTAATTTTCCCTCTGAGGATTCAGTGCCCCACAGTTCCAGGTTGTCAATGTGCATTTTGGCTGCGCGAATATATTCCGCAAACATTGCCAGCTGCGCTGTTATCCAGTGAGTTCCCACTCCAATACATTTGGGAGCATTCAGTTCAAGTAAAACGATTAAAAAATAGACTGATCATGTTCCTGCAGCAAACGCATTGGAAATAAATGTCGTCATTGGGTTTGAAGATACTGTTGGAAATTGATTCTATGGATACATATAAATAACTGGAACATGCCATCGCACCATGTGACACGATATTTAATTTCTGGCTATTGCACAGATGGTATTAGGAGAAACAATTCAGAACACGCTGGATAATTTGAATGATATTTTACCTGCATCTAATAATGAATATTTGTTGAAGAGAAATGCACCATCTCCGTTTTGTCATTTGATCTCTCCTGCCTTCCACCCTGCCCTCCCCCATTTCCCTGCCTCTGCACTTACTTAAAACATGTTGCAACTCGAACATTTCCCAGTTCTGGAATTGAACTCGGGACCTCCAGCGGGAGTTTAAAGACTCTGTCGTGGATATTTATCTCCGTGTGACTTCTGCCATTTGGAACGGTGAAATGTTTGTTAAAGAGAGTCAGTGCAGAAGATTCAACATTTCACTTTATTCCTGAACACTGCCTTCTTACTTGAGGACAAAACGTTTCAAACAGTGCATTCCAGATCGTAACACCTCGCTGAGTAAAAATATAGCTCCTCTCCCTGCATCCCCCGCCCCGGATTTTTCCTTTTACCAATTATCTTATGTCTGTGTCCTCTGGTTACCGACACTCCTGCTCGTGGAAACAGTTTCCCCATAATTCTGAAAACCTCTATTAAATCTACCCTTAACTGTGATTACTGGGGTTCAATGTGGGGAAGGGTCAGTTCATCCACTTTGCACCGAAGAATGATCGGCCGGGGCATGATCTAAAAACATTATGTTCGAGAATATTTTTTCTGTGATGTAGCCGGTCCTGTTAATTTCAACAAAAGTTGCACCGGATTCCTGGAGTCATAAGCACTTAAAATTTAAACCATTCTCCTAAAATACAGTGTGTAAATGAGATAGGGATAAAAGTTCATCACATGAAAAGAAAAAATAAATAATTGAAGCCACCACTGTCCCTCAGTAACCACATTATTATTTTTTTCATTCTGCAAAAGAAAGTTATCAGTCAATTGATGGTGATTAAATGAATTCTTATTTTTCACATTAGCTGCATGTCATCAATTATATTCGGGTTTTAGTTTGATAATCGTGTTGTAAATATTATCTCCCTGACAAAGAATCGAACCTGTGTTGCAATGGTGCAAGGAGTGGATTCAGCAAATCATTTGAATATGATCTCAAAGTTGCGTGAATTTATGATCACGGTTACAATTTGTTTTGGTGTGAATCAAGTGGATTGAAAATGACAATAATGTCACCAACTATAACGATGCATCAATAAAATAATTTATAATTTGATGGTGGTCTAGTGGTAAGGGCTTCGTGATCCCACTGCTCTGTCCTGGGTTTGATTCCCACCTGGGAAGTTGCACTTTTAATTCAAAACCTTACAAAAACAAGAATTCATCTATTTCACAAATCTATATGCAAATCATATATTACAAAAAGAATGATTGATTTAAACATTATTATGTTCTATGAAATTATTATAATCTATGAAATTCTTTTGTAAAACTTCAACCATTTATTATGCCCTGAGCATGTTTTTATCCCTATCTCATTGGGGTTAATTTGGTGCAAATGATGAACCAGGGCAAAGGTTAGGCAAAGGTTTCTATAGTGTAGCGGTAATCACGTTTGCCTCACACATGAAATGTCCCCGGCGCGTGCTTTATTTTAGAATATATTTGCTATAAAATAAATTGAACAGAAGTAGCCCCAGGTTCCCTGTCTGATGAGCAATGAACATTTTAAATCTCCGAAAATACAGAGTGTGTAAATTCAGATCGGGAATAACATTTCATCCTGCAATTATTAAAGTTCAGTTATTGAAGTTTCGACTGTCCTTCAGTCACATTCCAACTCGGGCTCCCTCTGTGAGCGCCTAACCATTAAACGAGCAGGACACACGTTATAGAGTTTAATTCTGGACTTAATATTTTCTTTGCTGTTTCACAATAACCAGATCTATGCTCCAAAACCCATCTCACTGTTTCCCGGTGTCAGTCAGAGACTTTGCTTTTTCGACCTGTCTTCAGAAGCGCCGCACGGTCCCACTCCGACAGTCAATGCGCTGTTGGGACGTTCGTGTATCCAGGCTGTGGGTGGCCACCCCGAGCGCAGCAGAGGGGTTTCTGCATTAGTTCTGGGTTGGGACAGTATTTCCCCTTCTCTCTTCCTCTTGTCTGCATCCCTGTGCTTTGGTTTCTGTAGTTATTCCCCGGCCTTATTTTATTGTTTAAAGCGGAACAAAAGATGAAGTGACGACACTCTGGACCAATTTCGTGAAGTGAAATAAGGAGCAATTAAAGAATAAGGGAGAAGCCACTGTCGCCCTTTTGACAGGAGAATAACCTCGCCCATGGCTGTTCATCCACAGCAAGTTTATACATAATCTTCCTGCCCGGGATCCTTTCGCGTAGAAAGCAAACGTGATAAGGGCTCCACTGCGGAAACCGCTCTGACCAGAAGTACAGCAGAGGGCAGCTGACCAGTGAATGCCTTCTGTGCTGATCGGGAATGTGTTGGCTCACCTTAAACAACATCTGTCCCTCACTGATAGCTGTGAATCCTTCTCCTCCGCTGCCCTTTACACAAACATGTAACTGATCCCCACCCACCACCCCACATCCCCATCGTGTTATCTTCCATGTTAGCACAGTGGGTTCGCGGAGACACCTACTCTCTCCCCGCGGTTAGTGAACTCAGTCAGTCTGTAAAATTAAAGGGAAACAAGTGTCCCACAAAGGGCAGGGGAAGGAAGAGAGTCTGTAACCTGGGTTTAATTGTTTGTCAAAGGCTACCCGTCCTGTTGTCTATTTCCAGCAGTTTCCTACTTTCACAGGTGGAGATACCTGTCCTGGACCATGCTCCTAAAATTCAATGAGGTCGGGATAAAAGTTCCTCACGTACTCAGGGCAAAATCAATGATTGAAGTTCTACAATGGATTAATGAATGATGTTTAAATCAATGAATCTTTTTTTCCACAGCGATGCACATAACTCTTTCTTATAAGGTTTAAATTTTGATGGAAGTGCAATTTCCCTGGCCGGAAATTGACCCAGTGCCGCGGTGGTGAGAGCGCCGAATCCTAATCACTGGACCACCAGGGAACGCTGCATTGCTGCATCGCTGCATCGTAATGCTTGGTGTCATTATTGTCCTTTTCTTTAAACATAATAACTTAATTTATTTCTAGTCGGCTGGATGGCAGAACATGATCCAAAAATGTAATTGTTTTACTTGAGCTGAATGCTCAGTAAAGTATTGGAGTGGGAACTCACTGGATAACAGCACAGCTGGCAATGTTTGCAGAATATATTCGTGCAGCCAAAACGCACAATGACAACTTGGATCTGTGCGGCACCGAATCCTCGGGGAAAAAGCAGTTAAAGGCTTCACCCCTGGGTGGGCTCAAACCACCAACCTTTCGGATAAAAACCGAATGCACTAACCCTTTACATCACAGAGACTGATGGAAGAACATGTTGCAAGCCATGCAAAACCAGGGTGTCAATCAGTTAAAGCTTTGGATTGCTCCGACCGGGATGGAACTTGTCTACTCTCAGTTGTACTTTTCACAAATAAAGGGTGGGACATTCATTGTGGATACGTGGAAGCAGTCTGGTCCCGCACACTGCAGACACTTCCATGTCACCGCCAACCAGCTCTCCCACAACCGGTGTGATCTACATTCCAGCCTTCCGGTGCCTTGTCTGTGACGAAGTATTCTGATTGTCCCGAAGCCGGTAGTAGGTTTTAATTCCTTTTCAGCTTCTGACTGCTGATGTTGCTGTGATTAAATGCAAACAAAATTCTTAAAGGGACAGTTGGATTCACCGTTTCTTTGCTTGGCGAAATTTCAAAGATTGAAAGCGACGCACATCAACCCCAAACCTCGTCACCTTCTCGCAAACCGCTACACGCTGCTCCCGTGAGATGGAAGCCCAGTTGCTGTTTCAAGCTTGAATACAGGTACAAGCAGAACTCATTCAAAGAAAGTCCAAGTCCCTGAGGCACCTGATTATTTGCACCGAACTCCTTCGCAAAGAGTTGAGGTTCGTGTGGGGTGATTTGGACACATCTTTCCCCACACTAGAACACTTCAAACATAACTCAAAGGCTGTAAAGCGCTTTGGGGCGTCATGAGTTACTGAAAGGCGCTGCAGATGTGCAAGTCCTTCTTTGCAAAAGAATGGGCTCGTCCAGGATTTGAACCCGGAATCTCTCGCGAATTTACAATATCAACCCCGAAGCGAAAATCATACCCCTAGACCAACGAGCCAACTATTTGCTTAGCAAGGCGATAAGGTGTAACTATTATAAAAGCATATTTTGTGTATGTTGCTATTCTTGGTTGGAGGAGCAGTTGAGACGGAATCAGTGACTTTGACTTTTCGACCTGTCTTCTGAAGCGCCGCACGGTCCCACTCCGACAGTCAATGAGCTGTTGGGACGTTAGTGTATCCAGGCTGTGGGTGGCCACCCCGAGCGCAGCAGAGGGGTTTCTGCATTAGTTCTGGGTGGGGACAGTATCTTTCCCGTTCTCTCGAGCTCTTGCCTATATCCCTGTGCTTTTATTTCTCTATTTATTCCCGCTCGCTCAGTTTCTAGTGTTTAAAAGGGAACAAAAGATGAAATGGGTATCACTGAGGAACAATTTCTCTCACTCAAAGTGCTACCGTTGCGCCATGAGGTCTCGGTAGCTAGCCGTTGATATTCAGGTTCATCTATAAATATATCTGAATATATCGACAAGTATGGAAGCTGTTCCCTGGTGGTCGAGTGGTTAAGTCTGGCGCACTTGTAGAATTTACCAATATCTCGCAAAGATTCCAGGTACCTTTCCCCTACAGAGGAGAAGAATCCCTTTCTGGGCTTTTAAAATGAGTTTAAAGGGGCAGACGAAGCCTGCGGGGGATAAAAGGGGATGCATTCATGGAGACCCCCCCCCCGCCCCAGTGTTTGGACTCATAGGAAAGGGAATTCAAAATGGACCTAAATTACAGAAGCTTGAGATCCCCTAAACATCTATGGGAAGGAGTGTTAGATCTCTTAATTTTCAATGAAATATGAACTCCGATTGTCGTTTTAACTTCTTTATTTTTGGCAGACAGCAGTAACAAGTTCTTGGCTTTAAGCCAGGTGTTTGTTCTTCTGGGACCACATGGTCAAAATGGCTGTACTTATACCTGGATCAATTTACAGAAAAGAACTCACCTTCTTTGACCTTATTGGCTCAATTAATAGTCTTTTAACCTTTTAATTGGCTCGCTACCCAAGGTCCTAAAATGTCAAGTTGATGGATGACTTAATGCAACATGCTGAACTGCACGTTGTCATTGGAGTCTGTGTTTTCTCCACTTGTCTAAATGCAGCCTGTTTGAATTCTCTATCAATCCCCCACTTTGATTCTTTCACAAACTGAATCATAAAACATCAGGTATCTCTGGTTAAACATTCTACAAACTAATTTCATACATGCTAATAGAGTTTCCATCTAAAATTTGTTGATGTGTTTCGCCACATGTCCGGACGAGTAGCTTCTACACAAATTTACACCACCCCGAGTTCCATCGTGGCCACAATGGAAGTCTGATTTTAGTAGGTTAATTAACCTTATTCCAATTTAATCCAATTCAATATCTTAGTTCAACCAGTAAACAACCTTCCCTTAAGCATAACATACCCCTGTGCCACACACAGACGGTCTGCTGGGACCTGCAAGGTGTCTCACCTGTGGGACAGCAGCTACAGCCGCCTGGTCGCAACAACATTTAATCAACATAAACAAATAATATAAAAGTAAAACAATTACAATGAATAGAATTAAACCTTCCACCAATGAAGTTCCTATTGAACCGAGCCATTCAGTGGCTCCACTCCACAAAGTGAATGATGGGGGTTGCTTAAGTTTTTCTATCTCCTTTTGGATATGCTCCGCTAAGTGGGTAATTTCTTCGGAGCTATCTGGGATATATGTGCAACACTCAGTTCCGAGTAGAGTGCAAGTACCTCCCTTTTCAGCCAGGATGTAATCAAGGGTCAGTCTATTCTGTAGGGCTACTGTGCGGATTGCTACCATTTCTGCATTGATTTTAACTAGGGCCTCTGAGGTATCATTGGCTACTCGTTCCACAACGGATGCCATGTTAATGGATTCCCTTGCCAGTTTGGCGGTCCCATACCCAGGGATCAGAATGCAAAGAACCTCTCTGTTTCTGTGATAGCTCTCTTAGGACGGTGTAAATGTTCCGAAAGTGACTTTATATGATATATATAAGGCACAATGTAGGCTAAATAGCAGGATCCCATCCAATTCTGGGGCAGTCAAGGGTAGGCCTTGTGGCCACACACCCAATAGGTGCCATTATATGCAATGAATGTTAGCTGTTTCTTTGTCAGCAGCACTCCGGGGTCTGTCCAAGCTTTTCCATCTGTTTTATTTAGAATCCCCATTATGTTAAAATTCCCACATCAGCCCAGTTTGGACGGTTCCGTGACTTGATTATGTTATAATTCCGGGAGCAGTTACTATACCCCATATTTTGGCATCCTTTGATGTTTCTAATCAGACAGACCGATTCCCATGGTCTTCCTATTCCCGTTGTATTAGTGATAACAAAAAATGGGGGCCGTTTGGAATTATTGTAGCACGGTTGGTATCCCCCTTCAAAGGTAGTCAGATTGTAACCTGCTGACTTCCATTTACATGCCCAGTTTTCCGTATCCTGAAACGCATTGCCTGTTTTATTTTGATTAATTATCCACTCAGCCATTTCCGAGATATTCAAGGGAACTGGCCTCAAGGGAATCCCTCCCTTTGAGTGAATAGAGATATGCGCACACACCCAACAACTAGAAATGTTACCTTGTTTGGCATAAATGAATGACATATATAAATAGGTATTTACATGTAATTCCCTTGCTACCCTACTATTTCCCTTTGGTGCAGAAGGTCGGCTTGTAAGAAGTAGGCCTATGCCTAAAATACCAACAATCAATAATACAGTAAATTTATACATATTCGCAAAAAGTAATTGTCCTTGTTAGATTTCAGCTTCAGTTACGGGTGCTCATTGAACGTGTGAAGCGTGGATCCAGGCTTTCTTTCCTTGGACTTTAACAGCTGCCTGGGTGGTCAATAACACTTGATAATGTCCCTCCCACTTGGCACCCAAAGGTTCTTTATGCAACTTTTTCACATACACCCAGACTCCCGGGATGATGTCGTGTCCTTCTTCGGGTGGATTACCCCAAGCTGCCAATACCTGTTGGGAAACAGAACTAATAGCATTGGTTAAGTTTTGACAGTATGATAACAAAGTGTCACTCATTAAGTGAACATCAGCTTTCCGTAAATCGATAGTTCCTGGCAGCAACATGTGTCTTCCTGTTATAATTTCAAATGGGCTGAGACCTGTAGTTCTGTTCGGGGTTGCCCTAATGCTACATAGCACTATTGATAGTGCCTGGGGCCATGGTGTTCCTTCTTGGTGATATTTGGCAAGCCGTTGTTTCAGAGTTCGATTCATTTGTGCTACTTGTCCTGATGATTGTGAATGATAAGGACAGTGTAAATCCTACGTAATGTTCAGTAACCTACAGCCTTCTTGGCAGACAGCACCTTTGAAGTGTGTTCCCTGATCTGAGTCAATGCTACTCGGGACTCCCCATCGGGGAATGTAATCCTTACACAAGACCTTTGCAGTGTGATTGGCTGTGGCTCTTTTAGTTGGGACAGCTTCTACCCATCTAGAGAATCTGTGTATCCTTGGCATGAAGGAAGAGGTATATAATCAACCTGCAGATGCTGGAATGGTCTGACAGGGACAGGGCGCCTCAGTTGGGGCAATACCGTGATGGGTCTAGAATTATTTTTCTGGCAAACCAAACAGTGGTCTGTTACAAGCTGGGCATGTTTTTTAAATCCCCGACCCCACCAGCTTTTCTGGAACCGTGCCGTCATCTGTTGTGAGGCCAAGTGTCCCCACGAGTGGATCTGTTGGGCTAAAAAAGGCATAAGCGCTTGTAGCGCGACTGGCTTGTCGGTAACTCTTTGTCTCCAGACACCATCTTCGCATAGCTTAATTCCTGCCTCAATCCGTGTCCATTTTTCCTCTCGGGAGCACTCGCCTTGCATTTTTTGAAGTTCTCGTGTCAGAGTCCTGAGTGCTTTCAATCTGCACATCTGTGTTGGTTCTTCTGGAGGAACGCCCTGTGAGGCGGCATCTTTAGCTGCCTGGTCAGCTAGAGCATTTCCCTGTGCTTCTGTGGTATTTTCCTTGGTATGGGCCTTACACTTCAGGATGGACACTTCCTGAGGTAATTGTATGGCCTCCAGTAAGTCTCGGACTTCTTTTCCATTTCGGATAGGTGTACCAGCAGCAGTGATGAATCCTCTTTTCCGCCAGAACATACCAAAGTCGTGAGCGACTCCAAAAGCATAACGCGAAGCTGTGTTGACATTAGCTGTCTGTCCTTCTGCTATTCGACATGCCTCTGACAGGGCCCGTAACTCGGCCTGTTGTGCTGACATTCCTGAGGGTAAACATCCTTTTGCCACTACCTCATATAAGATTGTAACTGCCCATCCTGCTTTTCTGGTACCATTCTCAACAAAGGAGGAACCATCTGTAAACAGGATGAGGTCTGGGTTGTGCAGAGGCTCCTCTACTGCTAAGGCTGCTTCTTCTGTTTCTTTTAAAATCTCCACGCACTCATGCTCTTCACATTCTCCCCCCTCTTGCTCCCTCGATTCTGACATCGGGAGCATAGTTGCGGGATTAACCGGGCTGGCCCGGACGATATGGAGATTAGGAGCTTCCAAAACTGCTGTCCAGCGGGTCCATCTTGCTGCTGTCACCTGAGACATTCTATTCATGGACAGCAAATCGTGTACGGTGTGGGGACACTTGAAAATCAGCTTTTGGTCGAGGACTCGACCCGCAGTGGTCATTACCGCTCGACATATAGCTTCCATGGCCCATAGCCAACTTCCCCATCCGAGGGCGACGGCATCCAGTTTTGCCGAATAATAGCCAATAGGTCTTTGCTGATCCCCATGTTTTTGTGTCAGTATAGCTGTCATCTATCCTTCTTTCTCATGGACAAACAGTGTAAATGGCTTACCACTGTCGAGGATTCCCAGAGCCGGTGCCGAACACAAAGCCTATTTCAAACTCAGGAAGGCCTCTTGCTGTTCTTTTGTGAGGGTGATGGCTTCTTTAGAGGAACGTTTCCCCTTTAAAATAACATTCAGTGGCTGAACAAGCTGTGTGAAGGAGTCAATCCAATTTCTGTTAAAGTTACACAATCCCAAAAAAGACCTTAGTTGCTGAATAGTGGTGGGTTTTTCAGCAGCCCGAATGGCTGCAGTTCTATCCTGGGTAAGTTCTCTCTTTCCTTGTGAAATCTTTTGTCCCAGGTATACAACCTCTTCTTGGGATATTTGTGCTTTGTTGATGCTGGCTTTATGTCCTTTCAGCCGAAGATGATCCAGCAAAGCTCGTAAATCTTGTTCATGCTGTTCTTCCGTGTTTGAAGCTAGCAGGATATCGTCTACATATTGGATGACTGTGGGTGACAGGGGAGGTAATTCTCGCAAATGGCTTTGTAAAGCCATGTGGAATACCGTAGGGCTGTTGTGAAAACCCTGCGGTAACCGGGTCCAAGTATACTGTTATCCTTGGACCGTGAAAGCAAACCACTGTTGAACCTCCGGTGCCAGAGGCGCCGACTAAAATCCGTTGGCCATATCTATTACCAAGAAACATTTATGTTCCGGTTTGAGGGCATTAAAAATGGTGGAGGGATCTGCGACCAAAGGAGCTTTTTGATCAATACACTGGTTAGCTTTCCTATAATCGACAGTCAAACGCCAAGTCTCATTAGATTTCTGTACCGGCCACACGGGGCTATTGGAGGAGCTACGCGTTTTAATCAGCACCCCTTGTTTCTCCAATTGCTGAATAACCGGTAAGATTCCCACGATGGCAGTTGGACTGATGGGATACTGTTTAGTGCATGGAGGCTTGATCCTTGTAAATGACGCAGGCTCCATCTGGAGTAGGCCACAATCGTTCTTATCTTTAGCCCATATCGGGTGTTCCTTCAATTCTTCTTTCTTCAAAGTTCTAATTGACCATGTCACCCGACCATCCTCGAAATGCAACGATGAATCTACTTGGATTAGAACGTCCATTCCCAAAAGGGGTTGATCTACTGGGCCTATCCAGACCGGCATGGTTAGTTCATGTCGACCCAGCCCGATAAGTACCGGTGTTGTCCTTTTAATTTCCATTTTATTGCCCCCAACTCCATAGGCTGTACGTGCCCTACCATCCAACGGCAAAAAGTCTCCATATTTTAGGGATAAGCATGTTAAATCCGCCCCTGTGTCTAAAAGACAATCCACATCCTTATCACCCACCCACACACTTATATATAGCCCATCTCCCCTTTGTTGTATTAGTGAGAGGAGGGGGGCCAGGGTGGGCTCTAATCGTTTTTTGCTATCCCAAGTAACTCCTTCTGTTGTTGTATTGTCAGTCGCTTAAATGCTTCTATGAGGTCGTTATCTTGTGACAAGCCTGGCTTGTTGGCTGAATTGTATCCCTGGCTGCGTCCTCTTCCCCAGCCACGACCTTTCTCTTTGGCCCTGCAGGTCTTGGCCCAGTGACCTTCTTTCCCACAATAATGACATTTTCCGGGTAATTTTCCTGCTAACTGTTTATCTGAATCCTGGGATTTCCATCCCATAGCCTGTACAGCTCGGACTTTAGCTCCCATATCCCCATCTAATTGGTTACATCGATCCACCAATGCTTCAAAGGTAGTTCCTCTACCTTCCCAGTCTGGTAACACCACCTTAAGCATTTTTGACAGTTCTGGCTTTAGACCTGCCACGAAAGCTGCTTTCAGGGGTCCAAAAGGGTTCATCCATTTCCTCATCCATATTATTCATACCCAAATGTTCTAGCCACGTGCATCTAAACCGCTCGTCATACTCCAGGACATCCTCTGTTCCTTTCTGTTGGCAGGCTGCAATTTTTCCCCAGTCTGTCTTAGCTGGACTGAAGGCTTGCAGCCAGTGTTTAATCGCCTCCCATCCTGCGTCTAATTCTTGATCATTCTGCCCCAAAGCTTCTTCTACCTTGTCGTGCAATTTTCTTCCCTGTGTTTTTGGCACCATTATGGTCAAAATTTGTACTCCGTCCCAGGGATGAAGTTGATATATATTTCTTAAGCGGTCCAATTGATCCCACGTTTTTACTCCCCCTTTCTTTGGATTGTGCAATTCCTTGGACCATTAATCAATTTTCTCTGGGTCTGCCGGATCATGAACTAAGTATTCTTCGTACACCCTTTTCTTTGTTTTTTTTGGTTCCGCTCTCATCCGCAGTCTGTTCTGATTTGACTACAACTCGTCTTTTTTTAAACGGGGCAAAGCGCACCCCTAATTCTTCATCCTCCGACCCTGTATCGTCGAAGGATTCAGAATTCGTATCTATTCTTCGGCCGTATCTTCGGGTTTGTGCTTTTAATTTATCCAAACATGGGTACCCTGGGAATTGATCAATACATTTTCCTTTTATTATTACTGTCTCTTGACCTAATGATTTTTTCCATTCTTTAATTTCACCTTTAAGATCTTTAACTTCCACTTCCAGCTTTTCAAGTTCAAGCTTTTTCTGTCGCAGCTGTGCACAAACTGCTTGCAATTGATCCTTTGTACTGGTCAGTTCTCGATCATGTTGGGAATGCATTATAATTTCGTTCCGCTTTCGAATCTGGCCCATAACCGCCAGGGACCATCTAGTTCGCTCTTTATTTTTCATACAGGTCGTTTTTCCCCAGACGCTTTTTATCTCGTCCAAGGACCATTGTCCTTTGTAGGTCCTCCTCGCAGCTCACACTGCCACCCAACTTAGTGTCATCCGCAAATTTGGAGATACTACATTTAATCCCCTCATCTAAATCATTAATGTACAGTGTTAACAGCTGGGGCCCCAGCACAGAACCTTGCGGTACCCCACTAATCACTGCCTGCCATTCTGAAATGTCCCCATTTACTCCTACTCTTTGCTTCCTGTCTGACAACCAGTTCTCAATCCATGTCAGCACGCTACCCCCAATCCCATGTGCTTTAACTTTGCACATTAATCTCTTGTGTGGGACCTTGTCGAAAGCCTTCTGAAAGTCCAAATATACAACATCAACTGGTTCTCCCTTGTCCACTCTGCTGGAAACATCCTCAAAAAATTCCAGAAGATTTGTGAAGCGTGATTTCCCTTTCACAAATCCATGCTGATTTGGACCTATCATATTACCTCTTTCCAAATACACTGCTATGACATCCTTAATAATTGATTCCATCATTTTACCCAGTACCGATGTCAGGCTGACCGGTCTATAATTCCCTGTTTTCTCTCTCCCTCCTTTTTTAAAAAGTGGTGTTACATTGGCTACCCTCCACTCCATAGGAACTGAACCAGAGTCAATGGAATGTTGGAAAATGACTGTCAATGCATCCGCTATTTCCAAGGCCACCTCCTTAAGTACTCTGGGATGCAGTCCATCAGGCCCTGGGGATTTATCGACCTTCAATCCCATCAATTTCCCCAACACAATTTCCCGACTAATAAGGATTTCCCTCAGTTCCTCCTCCTTACTAGACCCTCCGACCCCTTTTATATCCGGAAGGTTGTTTGCGTCCTCCTCAGTGAATACCGAACCAAAGTACTTGTTCAATTGGTCCGCCATTTCTTTGTTCCCCGTTATGACTTCCCCTGATTCTGACTGCAGGGGACCTATGTTTGTCTTTACTAACCTTTTTCTCTTTACATATCTATAGAAACTTTTGCAATCCGTCTTAATGTTCCCTGCAAGCTTCTTCTCGTACTCCATTTTCCCTGCCCTAATCAAACCCTTTGTCCTCCTCTGCTGAGTTCTAAATTTCTCCCAGTCCCTGGGTTCGCTGCTATTTCTGGCCAATTTGTATGCCACTTCCTTGGCTTTAATGCTATCACTGATTTCCCTTGATAGCCACGGTTGAGCCACCTTCCCTTTTTTATTTTTATGCCAGACAGGAATGTACAATTGTTGTAGTTCATCCATGCGGTCTCTAAATGACTGCCATTGCCAATCCAAAGTCAACCCCTTCAGTATCATTCGCCAATCTATCCTAGCCAATTCCCGCCTCATACCTTCAACGTTACCCTTCTTTAAGTTCTGGACAATGATCTCTGAATTAACTGTTTCATTCTCCATCCTAATGCAGAATTCCACCATATTATGGTCACTCTTCCCCAAGGGGCCTCGCACAACGAGATTGCGAATGAATCCTCTCTCATTACACAACACCCAGTCTAAGATGGCCTCCCCCCGAGTTGGTTCCACGACATATTGTTCTAAAAAACCATCCCTTATGCACTCCAGGAAATCCTCCTCCACCGTATTACTTCCAGTTTGGTTAACCCAATCTATGTGCATATTAAAGTCACCCATTATAACTGCTGCACCTTTATTGCACGCACCCCTAATTTCATGTTTGATGCCCTCCCCAACATCACTACGACTGCTTGGAGGTCTGTACACAGCTCCCACTAACGTTTTTTGCCCTTTGGTATTCTGCAGCTCTACCCATATAGATTCCCATTATTAAATCCCCCTTCTCATCTTCTAAGGGACCAACATTTACTTTAGTCACTCTTTTCCGTGTTATATATCGGTAAAAGCTTTAACTATCCATTTTTATGCTTTGCACAAGTTTACCTTTGTAATCTATCTTTCCTTTCTTTATTGCTTTCTTAGTCATTCTTTGCTGTCGTTTAAAATTTTGCCAATCTTCTATTTTCCCACTAACCTTGGCCACCTTATACGCATTGGTTTTTAATTTGATACTCTCCTTTATTTCCTTGGTTATCCACGGCTGGTTATCCCTTCTCTTACCGTCCTTCTTTTTCACTGGAATATATTTTTGTTGAGCACTATGAAAGAGCCCCTTAAAAGTCCTCCACTGTTCCTCAATTGTGCCACCGTTTAGTCTGTGTTTCCAGTCTACTTTAGCCAACTCTGCCCTCATCCCACTGTAGTCCCCTTTGTTTCAGCATGGTACGCTCGTTTGAGACACTACTTCCTCACCCTCAATCTGTATTACAAATTCGACCATACTGTGATCACTTATTCCGAGAGGATCTTTTACTAGCTTCAATCATTAATTTTCTCTTTACATGTGATGAACTTTTATCCCTATCTCGTTTACACACTGTATTTTAGGAGAATGGTTTAAAATTTTAAGTGCCAATTGTCATGTATTCAACCAACATTGTAACCCATATATAATCTGACCTCAGTTGTACACTGTGAGAACAATGACCACTAGGTGGTGAACTTGTGGGAGACACTTCTAACCTGCACCTTCAGGTATGAAAGGGGAAGCTCCACCCACATTCATCACTTGAGTGCTAAGGAATAAAGGACAGGCCACAGACTGACCTTCTCTCAAGCATGGGCCTCGTGTGCATTTCTACTGTATAGTAAGGATGTATCAATGGCGACGAGAAACTGGGATTTAAACCACCTGAGCATGGCCGCTAGCAGAATAGACGAGAGATACTGTGTTAAGGAATGGTTGGGACAGAGAATCAACATTGTTGAAGCAGCACACAGTTCTCCAGGTAGACATGGGCAATCGGGTATGCACCAACATGTAGTCGAACCCAGAGGGGGAGTTCGACAGAGATAATGGCAAGCAGAACGGCGATTCACACTATTGCAAGGGACAATGTGGCCAGTAATGGGGCCATCAACACCTGTTAATGGCACACTCAAGGACAGTCACAGGGGTAGTCAGGGACGATTGACTAGCAAGGGATGTTTTGTTTCCAACAACAGCTCATGTTGGAGGCATGGAGGCACAAACTCAGCCGGAGATTGCAGAGATGAGCAAAATACCTACAGAAATTGCAGAAATGAACGCTGGGGGAAATCGCTGGAAGCTGAAGTTCAGTGAGTTCATGTGGAGCACGTATACAGTTCATACACCAGGACGCCACCGATAATGATGAAAGTGCTCCTCAGTGGCATCCCAGTATCAATGGAGCTAGATACGGGGGCTAGCCAGTCCCTGATGGGTAACAAATAGTTTGAAAAGTTGTGGGCGTCCAAGGCCAGTAGGGCCAAAATTATCACCGATGGACGCACAGCTACGGACATACACCAAGGAGATCATTCCGGTGCTTGGCAGCGCCACGACAATCGTGACCCACAAAGATTCGGAGAACAGGTTGCCACTCTGGTTTGTCCCGGGGGACGGTCCCGCACTACTGGGGAGGAGTTGACTTGCTGTCATGAACTGGAAATGGGGCAATGTTAATGCTATTTCCTCTGTGGAGCGAGTTTCATGCTCACAGATCCTGCACAAATTTGACTCATTATTTCAACCCGGCATTGGCACTTTCATGGGGCCAAGGTAGTGATTCACATAAACCCGAAAGCCAGGCCAGGACACCACAAGGCCAGAGCGGTGCCGTACGTGATGTGGGAAAAGATAGAAGGTGAATTGAACCGCCTGCTGAGGGAAGGTTCATTTTGCCAGTCGAATTCAATGACTGGGCGAGCCCGATTGTACCGGTGTTCAAGGCGGATGGGTCGGTCAGGATATATGGTGATTACAAGGCCACCATCAATCGGTTGTCACTCCAAGACCAGTACCCGCTACCGAGAGCGGAGGACCTCTTTGCGATGCTATCCGGTGGCAAACTTTTTTCAAAATTGGACGTGACCTCAGCTTACATGACCCAGGAGCTGCCGAGAGAGTTGAAGAAGCTGACCACCATCACGACACACAAGAGGTTGTTTGAGTACAACAGATGTCCGTTCGGGATTCGCTCGGCCGCCGCGATCTTCCAATGAAATATGGAAAGCCTCCTCAAGTCGATTCCAGGGACGATGGTTTTTCAGGACGACATCCTCATCACGGGTTACGATACTGAAGAACACCTCCACAACCTGGAGGAGGTGCTACGCAGACTGGCCCAGGTAGGGCTGCGACTGAAAAAGGCGAAGTGCATATTCCTAGCTCCAGAGGTAGAATTCCCTGGGGATGAGGCTAGGAGTAGATGGGATGAGCCCTACTGCGTCCAAGACGGAAGCGATCCAGAGAGCACCCAGACCCCGTAACACGACGGAGCTGCGTTTGTTCCTGGGGCTCCCGAACTATTTGGCAACTTTCTTCTCGAATTGAGCACGCTGCTAGAGCCGCGACATGTGCTCCTAAGCAAAGGTCGCGAATGGGTCTGGGGGGACAGCCAGGAAAGGGCTTTTAATAGAGCACACAATTTGTTATGTTCCAACAATCTGTTAACGCAATATGACCCATGTAAGAAACTTGTGTTAACGTGCGATGCGTCGTCCTATGGTGTCGGGTGTGTGTTGCAGCATGTCAATGCCAAGGGTCAGTTACAGCCGGTTACTTATGCCTCCAGAAGTCTGTCCCAGGCAGAAAGGGGCTACGGGATGATAGAAAAGGAGGCGCTCGCATGTATATATTCGGTAAAGTAAATGCACCAGTACCTGTTTGGCAGGAAATTTGAGCTGGAGACAGATCACAAACCCCTCACGTCCCTTTTGGCCGACAACAAGGCCATAAATGCAGACGCATCGGTCCGCATACAGAGGTGGGCACTCACGTTAGCCACCTATGACTACACAATTCGGCACAGACCGGGCACTGAAAAATGCGCCGATGCACTCAGCAGGCTCCCACCAGCCACCACTGAGGGGGCTACCGAGCATGCCGCTGAGATGGTCATGGCTGTTGAAGCTTTCGCAAGCGATGGCTCACCAGTGACAGCCCGTCAGACTAAAGTCTGGACAAATAGAGACCCGCTATTGTCTCTAGTCAAGAAATGTGTCCTGAATGGGGACTGGGCAGCCACGTACAGGGCATGCCCTGAGGAATTTAAACCATTTCACAGGGGCAGGGATGAACTCTCGATTCAGGCCGATTGCCTACTGTGGGGAAACCGCGTAGTCATGCCCCAGATGGGCAGAGAGGTGTTCATCAGAGAACTCCACAATGAGCATCCGGGCATTGTCATGATGAAGGCAATTGCCAGGTCACACGTTTGGTGGCCAGGGATAGATGCAGATCTGGAAGTTTGTATTCGCAGGTACAACACGTGTGCCCAGCTGGGCAATGCGCCCAGGGAAGCCCCCCTTAGCCCCTGGCCATGGCCCGCCAAGCCTTGGTCACGCATCCATGATGACTACACAGGTCCTTTCATCGGAAAAATGTTTTTGGTTGTAGTAGACGCTCACTCCAAATGGATCGAGTGTGACATTTTAAATTCAAGCACATCCTCTGCCATGGTAGAAAGTCTACGGGCAATGTTCGCCGCCCACGGTCTCCCGGACATCTTGGTCAGCGACAATGGCCTGTGCTTCACAAGCACTGAATTCCAGGACTTCATGGCAGGCAATGGAATTAACCATGTCAGAAACGCACCGTTCAAGCCAGCCTCAAACGGCCAGGCAGAACGAAAAGTGCAGATAATCAAACAGGGGATGCTCAGAATCCAAGGGGGTTCCCTACAAAGCCGCTTATCAGGCCTCCTGTTGGCCAATAGATCCCGACCACACTCGCTCACAGGGGTTCCACCCGCAGGGCTGCTAATGATAAGGATGCTCAAATGCCGTTATCCCTTATACACCACACCATGAAAGAAATTGTTGAGAGTAGGCGCCAATCACAATATAAATACCATGACAGGAATGCGGGGGCACGATATATTGGTGTAAACGACCCTGTTGTTGTCCACAACTGCACTGCAGGGCCGAAATGGCTCGCAGGCACTGTGATTGCCAAAGAGGGCAATAGGATTCTGGTAGTTAAACTAACTAATGGACAAATCTGGCGCAAACATGTGGATCAAACAAAAAGGAGGTTCAGCAACCCCATAGAAGAAGCAGAGGAAGAACACCATACAGAGTTCATTCCAGCACAGGTGACCGAACACCGGAACCAAAGGGAGGAGAGCCCAGTCACTGTGGGCAGTCCGGATAGGCCTGAGGCACCGCAAACAGCAGACACACAGGCCAGCGCCCAACAACCGGAGCCCCAACTCAGGCGCTCTACAAGAGAGCGTAAACCACCAGAGAGACTCAACCTGTGATCCCAAAAAGACTTTGGGGTCACGTATTCAACCAGCATTGTAACCCATTTTTAAATTCAAAACCTTATAAAATTGACGACATGCAGCCAACGTGCAAAAGTAAGAATTCTTTTAATCACCGTTAATTAGCCGATAACCTTCTTCAGAATAAAATAAATAATAATATAATTACTGAGGAACAGTGGTATCTTCAATCATTCATTTTCTCTTTACATGTGATGAAGTTTTATCCCTATCTCATTTACACGCTGTATGAGAATGGTTTAAAATTGTAAGTGTTTATGACTCAGTTGTAAAACCATTAATTGTGTGTGTGTCTATACTTGATAGGACGAGCACTTGAGACCGAAGTTCCAGTTCTATATATGTACCAATAGAATCAATTTCTACCAGTTTCTTTAAACCCAATAACATAATTTATTTCTTATGGGCTGGATGGAACATGATCCATGTAAAAAATTGTTATCGTTTTACTTGAACTGAATGCTCATAAAACATTGGAGTGGGAACTAATTGGATAACAGCACTGCTGGCAACATTTGCGGAATAGATTTGTGCAGCCAAAACGCACAAGGACAACCTGGGATTGTGCGGCACCGAATGCTCGGGGAAAAACAGTTTAACATTTCGTTCCTGGGTAGGCTCGAACCACCAACCTTTCGGTTAATAGCCGAACGCGCTAACCCATTGCGCCACAGAGACTGATGGAGATAGAAGGTGCAAGACATCCAAAACCAGGGTGTCAGTCAGTTAAAGCTTCAGATTGCTCCGACCGGGATGGAACTTGTCCATTCTCAGTTGCACTTTTCCCAAATAAATGGAGGGACTTTCATTGTGGATGTGTGGAAGCAGTCTGGTCCAGCACACTGCAGACACTTCCATGTCACCACCAACCAGCTCTCCCATAACCGGTGTGATCTACCTTCCAGCCTTCCGGTGCCTTGTCTGTGACAAAGTATTCTGATTGTCCCGAAGCCGGTTTTAGGTTTGAATTCCTTTTCAGCTCCTGACTGCGGATATTCCTGTGATTAAACGGGAACTAAATGCTTACAGAGACAGTTGGATTCACCGTTTCTTTGCTTGGTGAAATTTCAAAGATTGAAAGCAACGCACATCAACCCCAAACGTCCCGTGAGATGGAAGCCCAGTTGCTGTTTCAAGCTTGAATGCAGGTACAAGCAGAACTTATTCAAAGAAAGTCCAAGTCCCTGAGACGCCTGATTATTTGCACCAAACTCTTTGCAAAGAGTTGAGGTGCATGTTTGGTGATCTGGGCACATCTTTCCCCAAACTACAACACTTCAAACATAACTCAATGGCTGTAAAGCGCTTTGGGGCGTCATGACTTCCTGAAAGGCGCTGCAGATATGCAAGTAATTCTTTGCAAAAGTTCGATGCAATTTCAAAATATGCGAGGAATATCAGGGCTCCTCTGGGACCCCTCGTAAATTTCAATTAACAACTCCGAAGGGAAATCACAGCCCGAGACCAACAAGCCAACTGTTTGACAAACGTGAAGATAAGGTGTAACCATGATCAAAGCATTTTATTGTGTGTCGCTATTCAGAACATAAGAACTTATGAACTAGGTGCAGGAGTAGGCCATATGGCCCCTCGAGCCTGCTCCACCATTTAATATGATCATGGCTGATCCGATCATGGATTCAAGTCCACATCCCTGCCCGTTCCCCATAAGCCTTATTCCCATATCAGTTAAGAAGCTATCTCTGTCTTAAATTTATTAAATGTCGTGGCTTTCTCAGCTCTCTGATGCGGTGAGTTCGACAGATTTACAACCCTCTGAGAGAAGAAATTCCTCCTCATCACAGATTTAAATGGGCAGCCCCTTATTCTGAGATTATGCCCCCTAGTTCTAGTCTCCCCTATCAGTGGAACCATCCTCTCTGCATCAACCTTATCAAGCTCCCTCATTACCTTATACGTTTCGATAAGATCACCTCTCATTCTTCTGAATTCCAATGAGTAGAGGCCCCACCTACTCAACCTTTTCTCATAAGTCAACCCCCTCATCTCCAGAGTCACCCCAGTGAACCTTCTCTGAACTGCCTCCAAAGCAAGTATATCCTTTCGTAAATATTGTAAGTGTTTGTGTTCCTCGCCCAATTGCCAGACGGACGGTTTGAATCGCCCCCACCTTAAGAAAGTTCTAGATCTGGGAATTATTATTCAGAGTGTAAATTAAATGAGTCACGGAAAGGGATGCTTCAGTGATAAATCGTAGTATATTTATTTGGTCTAACATACACTGTCTAAAACATGCACTGCTAAACAAAATCACTGTCTCTGTGGAGAATAATATCCCGGTTACAAACAACATACATCATACATACAGTACAGAAATGAACCTAGTAACACGCAGTAATTCCCTGGTGGATTCTAACCCCACCCCTACCAATGAATTACCCTCCCCAGAATAGCCCTGGAAAGCTTCACTTCTGAGAATACCCTGAGCCCTTACCCAGCTGGCCAGGGATATCTGGTTACTGGCTTGGGACACTCGCGACCATGTTCACCACCACACGCAGCCCGTTTCCTTGCTCAGCTCAGCTGTGGGAAATCACTGCCTGGTCTTCAGTCTCGGTGGCTTCTTCTGCAGTACTGCAGCCCCTTCCTCTGGTACATCGATCGGTGGAGCGAGAGCGAGAGGGAGAGGGGGCTCTCTCTCGACACAAGCTGCAAGCTGCAAGCTCCAAGCTTCACACCAAGCTCCAAGCTAAAAATAAAGTGGAAAGGACCCTGTCTTTCTGGGAGTCTTGCTACCCCGTCTTTCCCGCCAATCTTTAAAACCCCTTTGTTTCTAAGCACGGGTACTTCGTCAGTGATGGGCCATCCCACCCATGCATTGGGCTGATGGCCCTTAGTCAGGGCATCTCTCTGAGCCTTTGTGTTGGGAAAGACCCAGCTCCTCCTTGGCTGGCCAGGCTGGTGGGTTCATTGTTCTGTGTCTCCTTCTGAGATGGAGGTGAGAAGTGCTTTTACAAATTAGAGTGGCTTTGTCAGTGGCCCCCCTTCCTGGCCGACAGCTCTTTTGTCAATGGATGACTGACAGCTCTTTTGTCCCAGCGAACTGCCATGTGGTCTCTGGAGTTTTAACAAAACCAGCTTTTTCACATATCTGCGCAGGGTGTTCCCAGCACACGGAAAATAGCCTCAGAAAAATAAAATCCACAAAATATTCTCGACTGAGTCCATTCTTTAAACAGAAACTTTGCGATGTCTTCATGACGCTCTGCTAATTATCGATCTTGCCACGTAAAAAGTGCGTTGGCATTGCAATGCATTAATGTAAAATTAATGAAAAGAAAATGCAATGTTTTGTCGAGTGCAAAACATGCAGTGCCTGCATTTCAAAAAGCATTGCTTTTATTCATCCTGCGGAATGCATATTGCACAGATAATCTCAGCACACATTGTGCAGGCAAAGGCAGCATTAGACAACAAAGTGATTTGTCCTCCGCTGATTTGTAGCAGATAACTGACGGTTGAGCACACAATTTGACAACTAGACTTGTAGATCAAGCATCAATGAAAAAGGCAACAAAACTGCCCACCAGCACCAGGTGTCTTTCACTTGTTTGTCCCAAATTTTCAGCAGCTGGGACAACAAGAATTTAGGTTTGACCGAGATTTAAACTCAGATCGCTAGATTTAAAATCAAGAGGGCTCACCATTACACCATGGAACCAACTATTCCAAAACTTTTGAAACATACTTCGTCACAGACAAGGCACTGGAAGGCTGGAAAGTAGATCACACCGGTTGTGGGAGAGCTGGTTGGTGGTGACATGGAAGTGTCTGCAGTATGCGGGACTAGACTGCTTCCACACATCCACAATGAATGTCCCACCCTTTACTTGGGAAAAGTACAACTGAGAGTGGATAAGTTCCATCCCGGTCGGAGCAATCTGAAGCTTTAACTGACTGACACCCTGGTTTTGCATGTCTTGCAGTGTGTATCTGTGTTTCAATGGTTCAGCGCATTCGGCTGGTAACTGAAAGGTGGGTAATCCAAACCCATCTCCGGGCGAAGCCTTTTAATGTTTTTCCCCGAGGATTCGGTGCCGCACAGTTCCGGGTTGTCATTGTGCATTTTGGCTGCACGAATATATTCCGCAAACATTGCAAGCTTTGCTGTCATCCAGTGAGTTCCCACTCCAATACTTTTATGAGCATTCAGCACAAGTAAAACGATAAAAAAATTTTACATGGATCATGTTCTTCCATCCAGTCCAATCAAAATAAATTATGTTATTGGGTTTAAAGGAACTGGTGAAAATTGATTCTATTGATGCATATATCGAACTGGAACTTTGGTCTCAAGTGCTCCTCCTATCAAGAATAGACACACACACAATCAATGGTTTTTCAACTGAGTCATAAACACTTACAATTTCTCATACAGCATGTAAATGAGATCGGGATAAAAATTCATCACATGTAAAGAGAAAATGAATGATTAAAGATACTACTGTCCCTCAGTAGCTATATTAATATTTATTTCATCCTGAAAAAGGTTATCGGTTATTTAACTGTGATTTAATTAATTCTTATTTTTTCTTATTAGCTGCATGTCTTCAATTTTATAAGGTTTTGAATTGAAAAAAGCTGGTACAGAAGTTACCGCCCTGACCTGGAATAGAAGCTGTTTTTCGGTGGTACAAGGAGTGGTTTTACCCAATCATTTAAAGGTGATTTCAAAGAATGACGTGGCGTTAAATTCAGATCACGGTTACAATGTGTTTCGTTGTGAAACAAGTGGATTGAAAAGGACAATAATGACACCAAGCATTACGATGCAGCGATGCAGCAATGCAGCGTTCCCTGGTGGTCCAGTGATTAGGATTCGGCGCTCTCACCACCGCGGCCCTGGGTCGATTTCCGGCCAGGGAAATTGCACTTCCATCAAAATTAAAACCTGAGAAGGAAGAGTTACATGCATCTCATGTGGAAAAAAAGATTCATTGATTTAAACATCATTAATTAATCCATTGTAGAAATTCAATCATTTAATTTGCCCTGAGTATGTGAGGAACTTTTATCCCGACCTCATTGTATTTAAGGAACATGGTCCAGCCCCGGTATCTCCACCTGTGAAAGTAGGAAACTGCTGGAAATACACAACAGGACGGGTAGCCTTTGACAAACAATTAAACCCAGGTTACAGACTCTCTCCCTTCCCCTGCCCTTTGCGGGACACTTGTTCCCCTTTAATTTTACAGACTGAGTTCACTAACCGTGGGGAGAGAGTAGGTGTCTCCGCAGCTCCACTGTGCTAACATGGAAGATAACACGATGGGGATGTGGGGTGGTGGGTGGGGATCAGTGACATGTTTGTGTAAAGGGCAGCGGAGGAGAAGGATTGACAGCTGTCAGTGCGGGACAAAAGTTGTTTAAGGTGAGCCAACACATTCCCGATCAGCACAGAAGGCATTCACTGGTCAGCTGCCCTCTGCTGTACTTCTGGTCAGAGCGGTTTCCGTAGTGGAGCCGTTATCACGTTTGCTTTCCGCGCGGATGGGTCCCGTGCAGGAAGATTATGTTTAAACTTTCTGTGGATGAACAGCCATGGGCGAGTTTATTCTCCTGTCAAAAGGGTGACAGTTGCTTCTCCCTTATTCTTCAATTGCTCTTTCTTTCACTTCACTAAATAGATATATTTGAGTGAGAGAAATTGTTCCAGAGTGTCACACACTTCATCTTTTGTTCCCTTTTAAACACATAAAATGAGGCCGGGGGAATAAATCCAGAAAACAAAGCCGAGGGATATAGACAAGAGGAAGAGAGAAGGGGAAATACTGCCTCTACACACCGGAGAAGTGTGAGCTTGTGGACCGGAGAAGTTGCAGCTCCTGGAGCTATGCGTTTTATCGGGGAGGGACAGGGGGAGAGCCCGCCGAGCGACCGGAGAAGCTGAGAAGCTGCTGTGCTTTTCATCGGGTTTGACACTGTTTAAAAATGGCAGAGTGCCAAGTTTTCTCTCCCTACTGCCCATGTGCGAAGGTGTCAGCAGTGTTTTCAGCGCAGGCATTTGGCTCCGCCCCCCACTTCACCACCGACGCCACGCCAGGACTCCGGGGATTGTACACAGCGGCCAGGATGGGGCGAGTTTTTCCCCGAGCCATTTCCAGCGCGCAAAGTCAATGCGCTTGAGGTCAGTGCGCCGACAAAACTGCTTGGGGAAAATCTAGCCCTTGAACAGTAAGGAGTACACTGAAGGAAATACAAATATATTTCCCGAGCAACTGTCAATTTTAATAACTTTTTATACAAGCATCGAAACAGCCAAAAAACAGGGCACTCGGCCCATAGTACCTAATATATAGCCCACAGTACAAGAGTAAGGAAGTCTTGCTACAATTGTACAGGGCCCTGGTGAGACCACACCTGAAGTACTGTGCACAGTTTTGGTCTCCTTATTTGAGGAAGGAAATAATTGCCTGGGAGGTGGTACAACAGAGGTTCACCAGATTGATTCCTGGGATGAGAGGACTGTCTTAAGTTGAGAGATTGTGTAGAATGGGCCGATACTCTCCAGAGTTTAGAAGAATGAGAAGTGATCTCATTGAAACACACAATATTCTGAAGGGGATTGACAAGGTAGATGCTGAGAGGTTGTTTCCCCCGGGCTGGAGTGTCTAGAACCAGGGGCCACAGTCTCAGGTTAAGGGGTCGGCCATTTAAGACAGAGATGAGGAGGAATTTCTTCACTCAGAGGGATATGAATCTTTGGAATTTTCTGCCCCACATGCTTGTGAATGCTGAGTCTCTGAATATATTCAAGGCTGCGTTAGATAGATTTTTCGAGTCTCGGGGAATCAAGGGATCGAGAGATCACTGGAGTTTGGAAGACTGAGAGGGGATCTCATAGAAACATATAAAATTCTGACGGGACTGGACAGGTCCCGATGTTGGGGAAGCCCAGAACCAGGGGTCGGAATCTAAGAGATAAGGGGTAAGCCATTTAGGACTGAGATGAGGAGAAACTTCTTCGCTCAGAGAGTTGTTAACCTGTGGAATTCTCTGCCGCTGAGTTGTTGATGCCAGATGTTAGATATATTCAAGAGGGTGATGTGGCCCTGATACCTAAAGGGATCAAGGGGTATGGAGAGAAAGCAGGAAAGGGGTACTGAGCTGAATGATCATCCATGATCTTATTGAAGGGTGGTGCAGGCTCGAAGTGCCGAATGGCCTACTCCTGCACCTATTTTCTATGTTTCGATGTTTCTATATCCTGCTACTGCTTCTTTAATAATGGATTCCAACATTTTCCCAACCACAGATGTTCGGCGAACTGGTCTATAGTTTCCTGCTTTTTGTCTGCCTCCTTTTTTAAATAGGGGCATTACATTTGCAGTTTTCCAATCTGCTGGGTCCTCCCCAGAATCCAGCGAGTGCATGTCCACAGATCACTGAAAGTAGCAGGCCAGGTAGCTAAGGTGGTTGAGAAGGAATATGGAATGATACCCTTTATTAGCCGAGATATAGAATACAAGAGATGTGGTCGGTGGGGCAGGTTAGGTCACAGCTGGAGTACTGCGTGCAGTTCTGGTCGCCATATTACAGGAAGGACATGATTGCACTGAAGATGGTGCAGAGGAGATTTACGAGGATGTTGCTGGGAGTGCAGAATCTTAGCCATGAGGACAGATTAGATAGGCTGGGTTTGTTTTCCATGGAACAGAGCTTGAGGTGAGACCTCATTGAGGTGTATAAAATGATGAGGTTCCGAGATATAGTGGATAGAAAGGACCTATTTCCCTCAGCAGAGGGAAACAAGGAGGCATAAATTTAAAGTAATTGGCCGAAAGTTTAGAGGGGAAATGTCTTCATGCAGAGGACTGTGGGGGTCTGGAAATCACTGCCTGAAAGGGTGGTAGAGGCAGAAACCCTCACCACATTTAAAAAGTACTTGGATGTGCACCTGAAGTGCCGTAACCTGCAGGGTTATGGACCTCGAGCTGGAAAGTGGGATTAGGCTGGATAGCCTCGAGTTGGCCGGCGCGGACACGATGGACCGAAATGGCCTCCTTCCGTGCTGTAAACTTCTTTGATTCTATGAACTCGTTTGCAAAGAGTTGAGGTGATTTGGGCACATCTTTCTTCACATGACAACATTTCAAAGGCAACTCAACGGCTGGAAAGCGCTTTGGGGCATCATGAGTTCCTGACAGACGCTGCAGAAATACAAGTCCTTCTTTGCAAAATTTCAATGCAATCTCAAGGCTGATCTGGGATTTGAAGCCAGGATCTTTCTGCAAATTTCAAGTAACAACCAACGAAGCAAGAATCATACCCCTCGACCAACAAACTACCTGCTCAGCAAATGTGGAGATAAGATGTAACCATTATTGAAGCATTTTTAATGTGTGTTGCTGTTCTTGATCGGAGGAGCACATGAGAGGAAATTAGTGACTTGGCCTTTTCGACATGCCTTCTGAAGCGCCACACGGTCCCACTCCTGCAGTCAATGAGCTGTCGGGACGTTAATGTATCCATCATCATCATCATCATAGGCGGTCCCTCGAAACGAGGATGACTTGCTTCCACGCTGAAAAAGGATGAATTCACAGGTGTTTCAATGAAGGATCCGAACGACATCCCGAAGGGTGGAAGATGCCTGTGCATGGATTTTTTTAACGTGTGGTGGCCGTTGCACCCCAGCCATCACACGGGCTTGACAGAGCGAGGTCTTGGTCCAGTGGCAAGGGTTAACCAAGACGACAGGCAACCAGCTCTGCTGCACGGACCGAGTGCACACAAATATCGCAGTGTGGGCTGGCCCGTGCTGCCCCTGGGCTCCTGGCCCTGAACTCATGCCTCTGCTGGGCACCGATCACATCCCTCTGCAGTGTCTCGCCGCTCCTTTACCCCGATCTCGCCGCTCCTGCTGTATCTGCCCACGCTCCAATCACCGACCTGGACCTTGATGACGTCACACTTCGCTGCCGCCGCCCTCCTGCACCAGCTCACGCTGCTCCCTGGAGTAGTCTCCCGGGACCTCCAAGCTGCTCCCAGGGCCGCTCGCCGTTCCTTTTATGGCCCCGACCTGCCGCTGGTGTTCTCCCGTTAGTGTATCCAGGTTGTGGGTGGCCACCCCGAGAGCAGCAGAGGGGTTTCTGCATTTGTTCTGGGTGGGGACAGTATCTTTCCCCTTCTCGCTTCCTCTTGTCTTTATCCCTGTGCTTTTATTTCTCTATTTATTCCCCCTGTCTCAGTTTCTAGTGTTTAAAAGGGAACAAAAGATGAAATGGGTATCACTGTGGAACAATTTCTCTCACTCAAAGTTAGACGCACTACCGTTCCACCATGAGGTCGAGGCAGCGAGCCGTTGATTTTCAGGTTCATATATAAATATATATAAATATATCTATATGTATCATAACCGTTCCCTGGTGGTCGAGGGATTAAGATCCGGCGCACTAAACTGGTTTCAATTCTCGATCAATTCATCGCATAAAAATAATTGAGGTTTGTGAGACGATTAATAATTGCTGTAATCACCATGAATACCAATACTTTCTGCGATAGACCGAGCTTACAGACTATCTGGCTTCTCCTGCCCTTTGCCGGGCACGTGTTTGGGGTTTAATTTAGTAAACTGGGCGAGTTCACTGATCGCGGGGAGACAGTAGGAGCCTCTGTGGCCCCACTGTGAGGATGTGGAAGTGAACACGGTGGCTGGGTGATCCGTGACATTTCTGTAAAGGGCAGTGGAGGAGAAGGATTGGGAACTTTCAGTGTGGGACAGAAGTTGTTTAAGGTGAGCCAACACATTCCCGATCAGCACAGAGGGAGCTCACTGGTCAGCTCCCCTCTGTTGGGGCTGCTGTGCCAGAGGTTTCTGTAGTGCAGTGGTTATCACATTTGCTTTATACGTGAAAAGTACCCGGTTTGATTCTGGGCAGAAACATGATGTTTAAACTTGCTATAAGGGAACAATCGGAGGAGAGTTCAGTCTCCTGGAAAATGCTGCCTGACCTGCTGAGATTTCAGCATTTTCTGTTTTTATTAGCTATTTATTCTCATGGTAGAAAGGCTCCCTTATTCCTGAATTGCTCTTTATTTAACCAATAAATAGATAACTTTCAGTGAGAGAAAACGGATCCACCAGGGACCTTTCGCGTGTGAGGCCAACGTGATATCCGCCACACTGCAGCCCATCAAAGGGCGAGAAACCACTGAATATAAAGGATGAACTCACAAATATCAGGGGCAGTGCAGTCTGGTCAACGTCAAACCCTCCTTTCTTATTCAGCAGTGGCATGAACGGGAGTCAGATGCCACAAAGTTTCATTAAAGATACAAATACAAGTAAAACTTCCAAATCTTTTCACTGTAAAATTCTTTCACTTTATTTGAAATCCTACTGCGTTGAATCTGAAAATGATCACCATGGGATTTTATCTTCACGACTGATTCTAATTTCTCTGCACGGAATTTGACAAAAGTTGCCCCAGATTCCTGGTGACATCGGCAATACAGTGTGTAAAATGGGTCAACATGCTGAAGAACATAAGAACAAAAGAAATAGGAGCAGGAATCGGTCATAAGCCCCTCGAGCCTGCTCCACCATTTAATACGATCATGATCGATGCGATCATGGACTCAGGTCCACTTCCCTGCCCGCTCCGCAAAGCACAGGACAAATGTTTGAAGTATCGACTGTCCCTCAGTTAGCATTTCTTTCATTGTGCAAAAGAAGGTGAGGGGTTAATTAATGATGCTTTTCCATAAACGCAACACAAAAGTTTAAGAAAAAAACACACGGTGACTGGCAGGTGAGCACTGCTTCTGACACCTGGTGGGAATGGGCGGGGAATATAAAGCCCCTTGTATCGTGAAAGCTTCATATAGAGGAACATCTCAAACACATTGTGTAGGCCTCGTGGTGCAACGGTAGCGTGTCTGAATCCAGATCAGAAGGTTGCGTGTTCAAATCACGTCGGGGTCACTGTTCTTTCAGAATTAATATTTTCTTTGCTGTTTGGCAAGAACCAGACCCTTGTTCCAAGGTCTGTCTCACTGATTCCCCGGTGTCAGGCAGAGATACGCCTGCTGCCCTCATTTAATTCATGTGACAGGACACACAAGTTCAAAATCAACTTGCAGGTGGCCACACACACCGCCGAGCGGTCGAAGGTGCTGTGATTCGATCGCAGTTTTCTCTGGAGGTGTGGGTTTGAATCCAACTTCTGACATTTCTTATTTTTAATCATTAAGCGAAACTCATTGTTTGACACCACGACCAACTCCTTAAAACTGGGATTCAGCAGCTCACCTGCTCGCTTAACATTTCCGTCTGACCTGGTGCTGAAAGTGGAGATGTTTCCGCAGTGTCGCGGTTGACACGTTCGCCTCACACGCGAAAGCTCACCAGACGGGAATATTTTCTGGAGCTTTCTCCTCATGCATGCTCAGGGGCGAGTTTGTTCTCCTGTGAAAAGTTCATAAGATGATAAACATGTAAGAATTAGGGGCCCGAATAGGCCATTCGGCCCCTCGAGCCTGGTCCACCATTCAAGAAGATCCTGGCAGTTCCTCGACAGCAAGTTTAAACATCTGGGGCGGAGCCAACAGGCGACTGTCTGCAATCAGTGAGAGAACGGTATGTTTGGCAGAAGCCTGGCGAGCTCAGTCAGTGAAACATAAGACTTTTAATCTCAGGGTCGTGGTTTCGACACCCACATTGAACATTTGCATTTTTCATAGAATTATAGATTGAGAGAAGTTTGCAGCACATAAGGAGGCCATTTTGGCCAATCACTTCCACCCCGGCCAACAAGAGGCGATCCAGCTTCATCCCACTTTCCAGCTCTGGGTCCATAACCCTGCAGGTTACGGCACTTCAGGTGCAGATCCAAATACTTTTTACTTGTGGTATCTACCTCCGCAATTCTTTCAGGCAGCGAGTTCCTGACCCCCACAAACCTCTGCATGAAGAATTTTACCTTCAAATCCTCTTTAAACCTTCTACCAATTACTTTCAATATATGCCCCCTGATTATTGACCCCTCTGCTATCCACTATATCTACGCCCCTCATAATTTTACACATCTCAATGTTGTCTCCCCTCAGCCTCCTCTGTTCCAATGAAAATAAACCCAGCCGATCCAATCTGTCCTCATAGCTAAGATTCTCCACGCCTGGCAACATCCTCGTAAATCTCCTCTGTACCCTCTCGTACAATCACATAATTCCTGTAATACGGTGACCAGAACTACATGCAATACTCCAGCTGTGGCGGAACCAGTGTTTTATACATTTCAAGCATAACCAACCTGCTCTTCTATCCCATGCCTCAGCCAATAAAGGTAAGCATTCCGTGCACCTTCTTACCCACCTTATCCAACTGGCCTGCTACCTTCAGGGATTTGTGGACATGCACTCCAAGGTCCCTTTGTTCTTCCACACTTCTCAATGTCCGACCATTTAATGTGTGTTTCTTTCCTTGTTTGCCCTCCCCAAATGCACAGCCTCACACTTCCCTGGATTAAATTAGTGTCACCTGAAAACGTTTTAATCATACTTCCTATATTTAAGTTTAGATCATTGATGTTACCACTAAAAGCCAGGGACCGAGCACTGAGCCCTGTGGAACCCCACTGGAAACATCCTTCTAGTCCCAAACACTCCCATCAAACATTACCATTTGCTTCCTGCCTCTGAGCCAATTTTGGATCCAACTTGCCACTTTGCCCTGGTCCCATGGGCTTTTACTTTTGTGACCAGTCTTCCATGTGGGAACTTGGCGAAAGCTTTGCTAACATCCTTATACACTACATCATACGCACTGCCCTCATCGATCCACTTGGTTACCTCCTCAAAAAATTTAATCAAGTGAGTCAGACAAAACCTTCCCTGAACAAATCCATGCTGACTATCCATGATTAACCCATGTCTTTCTAAATGAAGAAATTAAATCATCGATAAATTTTATCCTGCTTTCACGGGAAATCACCATTAATTAACCGATGATCTTTGTTGTGCATGTATAAAATAAGTATACACCCTGTACACTCAATGTACAGTTACATAAGCCCACTGGATGTATCTTCACACTGTATGCACTATGCTTGTACCACCAGAGGGTGCAACTGGTGGAGACCTCGGGGTCACCTGTACACGACAGGTAACCAGGTATAAAAGGGAGCTCACAGTACTGTACCCTCACTCAGGAGCTGCAATAAGTGAACTAAGGTCACCACAGTTCAAGTACAATACCTTACCTCGTGGAGTCATTACTAGAGTGCTTACAGACACAATAACTGGTGACGAGAATACGAATTTCCATGTGACAATGGCTAACCTTGGCACGTTTGAACAATTCGCCGATGGGGAAGATTGTAAGGCCTTTGTGGAAAGGCTCGAACACTTCTTTATTGCAAATGACATGGGGGGGAGACGACCCGACCTCGCTGGCTGATAAGTGCTGAGCTATCCTGCTCAGCAGTTGTGGGCCCACCGTCTATGGCCTTGTCAGGGACCTGCTAGTCCCAGAGAAGACAATAACATATCTTGAGCTCGTAACGCTGGTACAGGAACAGCTCAAACCTAAAGAGAGCATCCTCACAGCCAGACACCGGTTCTCTCCCCACCGGTGAATCCGAAGGCCAAGAAATCGCAAAATATGCTGCAGACCTGAGACGATTGGCTGCACCATGTGAGTTTAGTGATCACCTCACCGAAGCACGAAGGGACATCTTTGTTATTGGAATCGGTCACAAGGGCCTTTTCCACAGGCTGCTCTCTGCGGACACCACGGTCACCCTGCAGAAGGCAATTAACGTGAGCCAGGCGTTCATGATCTCGGCCTGCGAATACAAGTGGATGTCTCACCCCCAGGACTCTAACCCGGCAAGTACTGTGAACCGAAAGGTGCCTTTTAGAGGCAGGGCTGCTGCTAGCAGTCTCCCTCAGGGAAGAGAGAACAGAACCCCGAGTCCCACAATCCTGAGTCCGCCACATGTGGCCAACCGGCCAACCCCATGCTGGCGCTGTGGAGGAAATCACAGGGCCCACCAGTGCCGCTATAAAGACTATACTTGCAAAGGCTGTAACATGAAGGGCCACCTCCAGCGAATATGCAAGAGAAATCGTACTCACTGAGTCGATGAAGAGTAGGCTGATCATCCGGAGTCCAGCGACGATGAGGTGTACGGAGTGTTTACCTGCTACACCGAGAGTTCCCCGGTGAAAATGGAAGTTGAAGTCAACTATGTTCCAGTCACGATGGAGATGGACACAGGGGCGAGCCAGTCACTGATGAATCAGGCAGCCTTTGAGAAACTCTGGGACAATCCAATCGAACGACCTAAAATGATCCCGATCGAAGTGAAACTGCTCACCTACACAAACGATACATCCCAGTCGTTGGCAGCGTGGATGTCCAGGTGTCCCATGGCGGCGAGATGCACAGGTTACCTTTGTGGATCATTGCTGGGTATGGTCCAAAGCTATTAGGAAGAAGGTGGATGAAATAGGTCACTTGGAGCTGGGAATAGCTCCAACCTCCAGCGATCGACGTCCTCCGCGGCCCCGAAGTTGGATCCAGCACAACACCTGAAAAACCAACCGCCCAACTCGACTGTGCGGCGACGACACAGACCGCTCAACCCAACGGTGAGATGATCCAGCCCAAACAACCAGATCTCACCTTCCAGGCTCCAGTGGCAGGACTCCAGAGGAAGAAAATTCACGCAGAAGGTAACTTCCCGGCTTCCGTGGCAGAACCTGGGGAGAAAAGTATCACCGCAGCCTACCTCATGGAGAGAAAGAAGATTGCGTCTGAACCACGAGGTGAAGGGCCTGAAGTCAAGATGGCGGCAGCCAGACCACAAGGGAGCAAGACGTGATGCCGAGCGGCGAACTGGATTGGGGTAAAGATTGAAAGACCCTCTTAAAGGAGACCGGCAACCCATCACAATTAAAGGGACAGTTCCACTTTTTATACAGCGATGATGGTGATACAAATTTAAAAGATGTAACTAACAATTTCAAGTTTATAAATGTAACTAATCATGATAAGTCGGGCAATTGCGGTCAGAACCAATGTATTGTGAGAGTAAACGAAGTGATGCCGTGCGATGCTGGGATTTACAAGCATGCCGACAAAACCAAGGGCAACCTCCCGTCAGCACCCAGGTCCCGCGATCATGTAGCCTGCCCCTCCGGGACCAATGTGATACCCCAGGGAGTGTGGCCACACACAGAGGGAGCATACCAGCTGCAGGGCCAGTGATCAGCGGACGGCAAAGGCACCACTACCGGTACCCTGCCCCCGATCGGCTCTACCTCTCTGGCCACCAGGGCCAGTACTGGGAGCGAGCGGAAAGCACCCTCCTGCCCTCCCATCAGGACCTGGGACGACCAGGCTCCCACTATCGTTGAAGAGCAGCAGGGAGACACCGCAGCCCTCAAAGGAGGACAAGGAGGCCACACACTCCTGTGGCTCTGCCCATCACTAGGCAATGGCAAAGGCTCTGAGACTCAGCCAGGTGAGCGATCTGAGCCCACCCAGCTGGCAGGGGACACAGCTCCGTCATCAGACAATCTGGACGCAGTCTGGTTACTCTGGAACTAGTGACCTCACCCACCTGCACCTACACAACCCAGGGGCAAGACTGTGATACCACGTATGTACCTTACCTGTAAAATGTACTTGTTCCACTACTGCAGAACCCAAACAGTGATGTAACTAATCCGATGTTTTTTTGTTCTTTCTGTCTGTACAGGTCTGCACATGCAGGTGTTGAGCCACACACATGGTCTATGTATGGGGGGGGGGTGGTGCGGGGGGGGAATGGATTTATGTAGCCATGGACACACATGGATCACACCCAGAACCCACACAACCCCCACTGCAACCTCCAACCATCCACTGCTGAACATTTCCCAATGTCGTGGCAATAAGGACTTGGGGGTCCACAAGGAGAGAACCAAGCCAAAGCTTCGACAAGGTGCAAGGGCTTTGGGCACTCAAGTCTCGGGCCAGAGCAAACAATGCAAAGGCCAGTGGCACAAGACTAAGTGGAGAGTGATGTTGTGTCTGTTTAGTATAAGTATACTCCCTGTACACTCAATGTACAGTTACATAATACGACTGGATGTACCTTCACACTGTATATACGATGCCTGTACCACCAGAGGGTGCAACTGGTGGAGACCTCGGGGTCACTGGTACACGACAGGTAAACAGGTATAAAACGGAGCTCACCGTAATGTACCCTCACTCAGGAACTGCAATTAATGGACTAAGGTCACCACAGTTCAAGTACAATACCTTGCCTCATGGAGTCATTACTTGAGTGCTTACAGACACAATAGAAAGAGATTAAACATTAAATGGTAGGACATTGAGAATTGTAGAGGAACAAAGCGACCTGGGAGTGCATGTCCACAGATCCCTTAAGGTAGCAGGCAAAGTGGATTAGCTGGTTAAGAAGACATACAGAATGCTGGCCTTCTTTAGCCGATGCCTAGAATAAGAGAGCAGGTGGATTATGCTTGAATATAAAATACTGTTTAGGCCACAGCTGGAGTACTGCGTGCAGTTCTCGTCACCACTTTACAGGAAGAAGACTGTGATTGCACTGGAGACTTACAGAGGAGATTTCGAGGATGTTATCGGGAGTGGAGAATCTTAGCTATGAGGACAGATTGGATAGGCTGGGATTGTTTTTCTTGGAACAAAGTGGGCTGAGGGGAGGCATCATTGAAGTGTATACAATTATGAGGGGTCTTGATATAGTGGACAGAATGGGCCCATTTCCCTTAGCAGAGGGGTCAACAACCATGGGGCATAAATTTTAAGTCATTGGTAGAAAGTGTAGGGGGGATTTGAGGGGAAATCTCTTCATGCAGAGGGTTGTGTGGGTCTGGAACTCACTGCCTGAAAGGGTGCGAGAGGCAGAAACGCTCACCACATTTAAAAAGTGCTTGGATGTGCACCTGAAGTGCCGTAACCTGCAAGGTTATGGACCGAGAGCTGGAAAGTGGGATTAGGCTGGAGAGCCTGTTATTGGCCGGCACGGTCACGATGGGCCGAAATGGCCTCCTTCCGTGCTGTAAACTTCTGATTATATAATTCGATGAAAAATAATCACCAAATGTGGGCTCGCACCTCTGACCCTGAGATTTAGAATCTCATGATTTACTGACTGATTTAGCTGGGCTTCTGCAAAATGCACCTTTTTGTCGTTGATTGCAGCTCCGCCCCAGATGTTTAAACTTGCTGTCGAGGAACTGCCAGGATCTTCTTGAATGGTGGACCAGGCTCGAGGGGCCGAATGGCCTACTCTGGCCCCTAATCCTTACATGCTTATGATCTTATGACATTTCACAGGAGAACAAACTCGCCCCTGAGCATGCATGAGGAGAAAGCTCCATAAAATAATCCCGCCTGGTGAGCTTTCGCGGGTGAGGCGAACGTGTTAACCGTTACACTGTGGAAACATCTCCACTTTCAGCACCAGGTCAGACGGAAGTGTTAAGCGAGCAGGTGGACTGCTGAATCCCACTTTTTAGGCGTTGGTCGTGGTGTCAAACAATGAGTTTCACTTAATGATTAAAAACAGGAAGTGTCAGAAGTGTGATGTGAACCCACAACTCCAGAGGAGACTGCGACCTAAACACAGAACCTTGGACCGCTCGGCCATCCTGACTATTTAGGGCAATATGTGGCCAACTGCAGGTTTATTTTGAACTTTTGTGTCCTGTCACATGAAATAAATGAGGGCAGTAGGCGTATCTCTGCCTGACACCGGGGAAACAGTGAGACAGACCTTGGAACAAGGGTCTGGATATTGCCAAACAGCAAAGAAAATATTAATTCCCGAATTACCCTGAAAAACAGTGGCCTCGACGTGATCTGGGGTCAGACACGCTACCGTTGCGCCACGAGGTCGATACAGCACATCGGAAATGTTTGACTCTATGAATGTTTCACAATACAAGGGGCTTTAAAATCCCCGCCCATTCCCACCGGGTGTCAGAAGCAGCGCTCACCTGCCAGTCACCGTATGTTTTTTTGTTCAACTTTTGTGTTGCTTTCACGGGATTGCATCATTAATTAACCCGTCACCTTCTTTTGCACAATGAAAGAAATGCTAACTGAGGGACAGTCGATACTTCAACCATTTGTTCCTGTGCTTTGCATAGAAAGATAGAAACATAGATAACAGGTGCAGGATTAGGCCATTCGGCCCTTCGAGCCTGCACCACCATTCAATATGATCATGACTGATCATTCACCTCAGTACCCCTTTCCTGCTTTCTCTCCATACCTTTGATACCTTTAGCCGTAATGGCCACATTTAACTCGCTTTTGAATATATCTAATGAATTGTACTCAACAACTTTCTGTGCTCGAGAATTCCACAGGTTCAGAATTCTCTGAGTGAAGAAGTTTCTCCTCATCTCGGTCCTAAATGGCTTACCCCTTGTCCTTAGACTGTGACCTCTGGTTCTGGACTTCCCCAACATCGGGAACATACTTCCTCCCTCTCACCTGTCCAATCCCATCAGACCTGTATATGTTCTCTGCGATCCCTTCTCATTCTTCTAAATTCCAGTGAAGAAAAGTCTAGTTGATCCAGTCTTTCTTTACATGTCAGTCCTGCCATCCCGAGAATCAGTCTGGTGAACCTTCGCTGCACTCCCTCAATAGCAAGAATGTCCTTCCTCAGATTAGGAAACCAAAACTGTACACAATATTCCAGGTGAGGCCTCACCAAGGCCTGCATCCACGCACAAACAGAGGCTGAATTACAGGACATAGTCGACGCATTTACTGAGGCGTATGAAAGCATGGGCCTTACGCTAAACATCCGAAAGACAAAGGTCCTCCACCAGCCTGTCCTCACCGCACAGCACTACCCCCCAGTCATCAAGATCCACGGCGCGGCCCTGGACACCATGGATCACTTCCCATATCTCGGGAGCCTCCTATCAACAAGAGCAGGCATCGACGACGAGATTCAACACGGCCTCCATGCGCCAGTGCAGCCTTCGGCCGCTTGAGGAAAAGAGTGTTTGAAGACCAGGCCCTCAAAACTCTCACCAGGCTTATGGTCTACAGGGCTGTAGTAATACCTGCCCTCCTGTAAGGCTCAGAGACATGGACCATGTACAGTCGACACCTCAAGTTGCTGAAGAAATATCACCAACGATGTCTCCGCAAGATCCTACAAATCCCCTGGGTGGACAGTCGCACCAACATCAACGGCCTTATTCAGGCTAACATCCTCAGCTTTGAAGCACTGACCACACTCGATCAGCTCTGCTGGGCAGGCCACATAGTCCGCATGCCAGACACGAGACTCCCAAAGCAAGTGCTCTACTCGGAACTTCTTCATGGCAAACGAGCCAAAGTGGGCAGCAGAAACTCTACAAGGACACACTCAAAGCCTCCCTGATAAAGTGCAACATCCCCACTGACACCCAGGAGTCCCTGACCCAAGACCACACTAAGTGGAGGAAGTGCATCCGAGAGGGCTCTGAGCACCTCGAGTCTCAACACCGAGTGCATGCAGAAATCAAGTGCAGACAGCAGAAAGAGCGTTCGGCAAACCTGTCCCACCCATCCCTTCCCTCAACAACTATCTGTCCCACCTGTAATAGGGTCTGTGGCTCTCGTATTGGACTGTTCAGCCCCCAAAGAACTCACTTTACGAGTGGAAGCAAGTCTTCCTCGATTCCGAGGGACTGCCAATGTAGATTCCAAAATTCATGGAAACCCCCCAGTGTTTGGACTCACTGAAAAGGAAATTCGATTTAGGCCTATTAAACATAAAGTTTGGGATTCTAAAAAGCATATGGAAGAAATCTACTATTCTTAACCAAGTTTGGGATTTTAAAATGCATGTTTGGGCCTGTGGGGAAAAGCTGCAGTGACAGAGGGGTGGGATTTAGAGTTTGGATATTGTAGCTAATCAGTTTGTCTGGGGGAGCTCTTTAACTATAGTCAGGCCCCCAGAAAACATTAGCATTTAAACAATCGACCACGGAAGAAACATTATCCACCTTACCCACAGTACCCAAATATCACATCCATATTCCAACACCTTTTCAACATGTATAGAAATATCTAGCTCAGCTCAGACTTCCCGAAGCCAAAGAAGTGCTATTACAATGGACAAGAGTTCATCAGTTCATAAATAAGGAGTATCAACATCCCAAAGTCTATCAACACCAGATTAAAACATTTAATCAAGTCTCAGTTAGCTAGTCCGCCAAAACTTATACAAAGAAGACCACTTAAATCAATGGGCAGCACAACTTAAACAAAAGAAACGTTAGATTTGGCACGAATATTAAGCAGCCTCTCAGAGTATAACTGGGAGCCTATCGTACCAAGAGCAACCTATTTTTCTGACCATTACTTTGCAACAACAAGATCAAGATCGAGAGCACACGGCAAGATAACACAGGAAGAGACATCACGACATCGGAGAAAAGAACTTCAAAAAACTAATCAGTGGAACATCAATACCAACTGACTTGGTAACAGGCATCAACCGGACCACCGCGACCGACGGACCCAACCAGGAAAATCAACCACTAGAAAACCGGGGTCCACGCAAGAGTTCCACTCTACAATTTATGCCTCGACTGTCCAGCAGGTAAAAATTACCGAAACAACTTAAAACCCGATTGATGACAAAGGATACCGGCTTCGGGACAGTCAGAATACTTCGTCACAGACAAGGCACCGGAAGGCTGGAAGGTAGATCACACCGGTTGTGGGAGAGCTGGTTGGCGGTGACATGGAAGTGTCTGCAGTGTGCGGGACCAGACTGCTTCCACACATCCACAATGAATGTCCCACCCTTTTTTTGGGAAAGGTACAACTGAGAGTGGACAAGTTCCATCCCGGTCAGAGCAATCTGAAGCTTTAACTGACTGACACCGCAGTTTGGGATTGTAATGTCTGTAAGCATGTAATGCTTGTAGCTCCACACTGTGGATGTGGACGTATTGTTTACTGCAACTGTACAGTTAATCATTGAACAGAACAGGCTCTTTCCGGAGAGTTCCGAGAGAGCAGCCTGCATGTTAGGAAGCTGTGTGTGCTGAGCTCTGTGAAGATATCACAGCGATGTCTTGCAATATGTGTATCTATCAGTCTCTGTGGTGCAATGGATACGTGCGTTCAGCTATTAACTGCAAGGTTGGTGGATCGTAGCCCATTCAGGGACAAAGCCTTTAATTGTTTTTCACTGAGGATTCTGTGCCGTGCAGTTCCAGGTTGTCATTGTGCGTTTTGGCTGCATGAATATATTCCGCAACCATTGCCAGCTGTGCTGTTATCAAGTTATACCAACTGTTACTTGGATTTTCGCGTGGTTGTTCGTTGTCTCGTCGCCAATTGATACACTCATAATAAAGAATGAAACTGAGTACTGTGAACAATGAGTAAGTGTGACATTAGCTCCTTTAATAAAACTCCAGAGTGCTTGAATACTGTGCTGCCAAGGGATGCTGGAATCCCTTGGGACTCCAACAGGTAGGCCCTCTGGTGGTGGTGTGATACAGATCGCCAAGGGTTAAATACATAACACAAGGTGTGTACAGAAATCAACCATCAAAAGCCCTGTCATTAACCACAGGGGTTTCCTGCAATTTTCTGATCGCAAAGCGCTTTCAGTCCTTGTCCTTAAAATTGCAGATATGGGAATTGGGAGTTTAATGACTTTGAAAGGAGAACATTGTTGTTTGGTGCAGTTCCGTTCAGAGAAATGTTTGTGAAAGGAACGTTTTGCAGAGAGAGGGATTGAGCATTTCAGCTTGTTGCTGAACACTTCTCTCTGGGCACTGAGCTAAGCAGCAGTTTCCGTAGTGTAGCGGTTATCATGTTTGCCTCACACGCGAAAGGTCTCCGTTTCGAGCCTGTGCGGAAACATTATTTGTGAAGCAAAAACTTGTCTGCAATAAAATTGAACAAAAGCTGTCCGGGATACATTGTCGCATGAGCAATGAACATTTTAAAACTAATCTACTCAAATACAGAGTGTGTAAAATCAGATCGGGGATAAAACTTCATCAAGCGTTAAAGTTTCACTAATTATTAAAGTTCAGTTATTGAAATTTCGATTGTCCCTTTTCGCATTTCTTTCATTCTGCGAAACAACACTATCGGTTTATACCATCAGATCTAAGTTCCATTTGAAACCCACAAACAACTCATTAATTATTTGCTCTTCCCCAGTTCCAGAGCTCAGAGGGTTATTGTCCGTCCCTGGGATGCAAACTACCTCAGACCCGGGGCAAAGCTCCTCGTGCACCGAGCACAGGCTCAAGAAAACCCCGGGGGAGAGGATATCCCGATCACTGGGCCTTCCAGCAACACTGAACAAGCGCCCGGTCTGAAACTTTCCCGAGTAATAACTTGTAACTGAAGCATCCAACAGTCAGGATGGCCGAGCGGTCTAAAGCGCTGCGTTCCGGTCACAGTCTCCTCTGGTGGTGTGGATTCAAATCCCACTCCTGACATTCAGTGTTTTTAATTACAAACTCAGTTGTATTGACACCATTCTGAAGTGCTTTGGGACATCCATCGAACTTCATAAAATTACACCACTTCAATTCCAAACGGTGATATCAAAGTTACTTCCCAAACCAGGAAACGATCCCGGGTGGCTGCAGCGAAAGGAATGGTTTGGTGAAGCATTGAAAGGTGCCCTCTAAATATCTCGAAATAATAGAAGATTTTGGCTTCATTACTGATGTTTTTCCGTGAAAGCAACATAAATTTTAAGAAACAGTAATCGACGAACATGGGGCTCAAACCCACGAACCTGAGATTAAGAGTCTCATGCTCTACCGACTGAGCTAGCCCGGCTTCTCAACATCTACCCTGTCAATCCCCTTCAGAATATTGTCCGTTTCAACGAGATCACCTCCCATTCTTCGAAACTCCAGAGAGTATCGGCATATTCTACACAATCTCTCATCATAGGACAGCCCTCTCATCCCAGGAATCAATCTGTTGAACCTCTTTTGCACCATCTCCAAGGCAAGTATATCCTTCCTTAGATAAGTTCTATGGGCGAATATCCTGTTTATCTGCTGATTCTACGGTTGTATAAAAAGTTATTAAAATTCAACAGTCGCTGGGCAAACATATTTGTATTTCCTTCAGTGTGCAATACATGTCGGTGCATTAATGCTGATTGAAACAATTATTCAGTATTTCACCGACTTGAATTATTTTTAATCAACTTGCTCTGTAACAATGCTTTCCCTGACCGAAAATCAAACACTGACCACAGCAATGAGAACACCAAACCCTAACCACTGGACTGCCAGGGAGCACTGTTTGCAGTTGCCCCATAGTACCGAATATATAGCCCATAGTACAAGAGTAAGGATGTCTTGCTACAATTGTACAGGACCCTGGTGAGACCACACCTGGAGTACTGCACACAGTTTTGGTCTCCTTATCTGAGGAAGGACACACTTGCCGGGGACGTGGTACAACAGAGGTTCACCAGATTGATTCCTGGGATGAGAGGACTTTATTAAGTTAAGAGATTGTGTGGAATGGGCCGATACTCTCCGGAGTTTAGAAGAATGAGAGGTGATCTCATTGAAACACACAATATTCTGAAGGGGATTGACAGGGTAGATGCTGAGAGGTTGTTTCCCCCGGCTGGAGTATCTAGAACCAGGGGGCACAGTCTCAGGTTAAGGGGTCGGCCATTTAAGACAGAGATGAGGAGGAATTTCTTCACTCAGGGGGTTATGAATCTGTGGAATTCTCTGCCCCACAGGCCTGTGGATGCTGAGTCTCTGAATATATTCAAGGCTGCGTTCGATAGATTTTTGGAGTCTCAGGGAATCAAGGGATCGGGAGATCGAGCGGGAAAGTGGAGTTGAGATCGACGATCAGTCATGATCACATTGAATGGTAGAGCAGGCTTGAGGGGCCGTATGGCCTACTACTGCTCCGATTTCTTATGTTGTTATCTGTGCTGACTCTGTGAAAGAAGGTTCCAATTAGTCCCATTCCCCAGCACCCTGCAAATGTTTATTTTTCAACTATCTTTCCCTTTGGAAAGTTAATATTAAATCTGCTTCCAAAACCCTGTCAGGCAGAAAAATATTCACATTCATTTTATACAGCCCCATTTTAGACATTACTTTCCCTGCTTTGCATGTCATGCGTGGGCAAATATACGGCAGATGAAGTATGATGTGGATAAATGTGAGGTTATCCACTTTGGTGGTAAAAACAGAGAGACAGACTATTATCTGAATGGTGACAGATTAGGAAAAGGGGGGGTGCAATGAGACCTGGGTGTCATGGTACATCAGTCATTGAAGGTTGGCATGCAGGTGCAGCAGGCGGTTAAGAAAGCAAATGGCATGTTGGCCTTCATAGCGAGGGGATTTAAGTACAGGGGCAGGGAGGTGTTACTACAGATGTACAGGGCCTTGGTGAGGCCGAACCTGAAGTATTGTGTACAGTTTTGGTCTCCTAACTTGAGGAAGGACATTCTTGCTATTGAGGGAGTACAGTGAAGGTTCACCAGACTGATTCCCGGGATGGCGGGACTGACATATCAAGAAAGACTGGATCAACTGGATTGTATTCACTGGAGTTCAGAAGAATGAGAGGGGATCTCAGAAACATTTAAAATCCTGACGGAGTTCGACAGGTTAGATGCAGGAAGAATGTTTCCAATGTTGAGGAAGTCCAGAACCAGGGGTCACAGTCTAAGGATAAGGGGTAAGCCATTTCGGACCGAGATGAGGAGAAACTTCTTCACCCAGACAGTGGTGAACCTGTGAAATTCTCTACTACAGAAAGTTGTTGAGGTCAATTCACTAAATATATTCAAAAACGAGTTTGATGTAGTCCATACTACTAGGGGGATCAAGGGGTATGGCGAGAAAGCAGAAATGGGGTACTGAAGTTGCATGTTCAGTCATGAACTCATTGAATGGCGGTGCAGGTTCAAAGGGCCGAATGGCCGACTCCAGCACCTATTTTATATGTTTCTATTTTTCTGTGAATTATTATCTTGTCTCATTTTACACACTGCATTTTAGGACATTGCTTTAAAATGTTTGGTGTCTGTGACACCAGACATTGTTAGATTTAGTCACACACCATCCTGACTTGGAAATATATCGGTCGTTCCTTCATCGTCACTGGGTTAAAAGTCTCGAACTCCCTCCCTAACAGCTCTGTGGGAGCATCTTCTCCACACGGACTGCAGCGGTTCAAGATGGTGGCTCACCACCACCTTCTCAAGGGCAATTAGGGTTCGACAATAAATTCTGGCCTTGCCAGTGACACCCAGATCCTGTGAACTTATATAATAAAACACTATTTTAGGAGTCTGGTTCAAAATATTCTTTGCTGACGACACCAGGAATCTGGGGCAACTTTTGCCAAATTGGGCTCAAAACTGGAGCGGTAATTCCTACCGTGCACAGAAAATAGAATCAGTATTAAAGATAAAATCACATGGTGCTCATTTTCAGAATCAACGCAGTAAGATTTGAAATAAAGTGAAAGAATTTCATGGTGAAAGGATTTGGAAATTAAATGTGACTTGTATTTCGCTCTTTAATTCAACTTTGTGGCGTCTGTCTGCCATTCATGTCTCTGTTGAATAAGGAAGGAGGGGTTTGACATTGACCAGACTGCACTGTTCCTGATATTTGTGGGCTCATCGTTTATAATGAGATGTTGCTTAACAATTGGTCAGTGCCCAGTTTAGCTCAGCCGTTGATTCGGAGTACCAAATTTGTGAAAAGTTTGAATTTGTCTTAATGCACTTGCTGCCTGGTGTTTTTGTTGTCATTTTGAATCCCCTTCTTTCGCACTGAAGCAAATTGTAACCGTGTTTTTTAATTAGCAGTGCGAGATTTTTGCAGGGCATATTTAAATGCTTCACAAAACCTTTCCAATCACTTCAGTTACCAGGGTTCGATTCCCAGTTAGGGAAGTAATTTTGCTACCACTAAGTGAAGTAATTTAATTAAATTACATCGATGACCCAAAGCACTTCAGACTGGTGTCAAAACAAATGCGTTGATAATTAGAAATAAGGAATGTCAGAAGTTGGACTTGAGTTTCTGGGATGGAGTATAAATAGCCCTCTGTGCACTGGAACTGGGAAGGGTGAATAATGAATGAGTTGTTTCCGGGTTTGAAATGCGGCTTAGATCTGCTGGTATTAACCGATAGCATTGTTGAGCAGAATGAAAGAAATGCTAACATGATCACTGAGGGACAGTCGATACTTCAACAACTTCATTTTAATAATTTGTGAAACTTTAATCATTGAGGAAGTTTTATTCCCTTTCTGATTTTACACACTCTGTATTTTAGGAGACTGGTTTTAAATGTTCATTGCTCATCATGGAATCAGAGAAGTTTACAGGACAGAAGGAGGGAATGAACAATTAAAATCAGTTTTTGTTACAAAAATAACATTTTCATTTGGTTTTCAAACCAGGGATTTTTCGCGGGTGAGGCGAACATGATCACCGCTACACTACGGAAACTGCTGCTTCGTGCAGTACCCAGAGAGAAGTGTTTAGCGACAAGCTGAAATGCTGAATCCGTTTCTGCAAAAAATTCCTTTCACAAACATTTCTCTGACCGAAACTGCACAAAACAAAAATGTTCCTTTCAAATGTGCCAATTATTTTCGTTATGCTTTTATTTTGCTTTCATGGGATAAAATAATTAATGATTCGATAATCTTCTTTTACACAATGAAAGAAATGCTAACTGAGAGAAAGTCAATCCGTCAATAATTTGTTCTGTGCTCTGCATGTTTGTAATGTCGCCAAGTTTGCTGATGATACAAAGATAGGTGGGAAAGCAAGTTGTGAGGAGGACGCAAACAATCTGCAAAGCGATATTGATAGGGTCAGTGGGTGGGCAGAAATTTGTCAGATGGAGTATAATGTGGGAAATATGAGGTTATCCACTGTGGTAGCAATAATAAAAAAGTAAATAATTATTTAAATGGGGAGAGATTACGAAATGCTGCGGTGCAGAGGGACCTGGGGGTCCTTGTACATGAAACACAAAAGGTTAGTATGCAGGTACAGCAAGTAATTAGGAAGGCAAATGGAATGTTAGTCTTAATTACAAGGGGGATGGAGTATAAAAGCAGGGAAATCCTGCTACAACTGTACAATTGTGAGACCACCAAGTGCAGAAACTCGAAAGGAATATAAGAAGTGCAGGGGTGCAATTAAAAAATATATCAGGAAAGCAAAGAGAGAGCATGAAAAAATGTTGACAAGTAAAATCAGGAAAAACACAAACACAAAGACATTAAGTGTAAGAGGATAACTCGAGATAGATTGGAGCCTATTAGAGACCACAAAGGAAATCTGTGTGTGGAGGCAGAAGACGTGGCTATGATTCTTAATCGATACTTTGCCACTTTTTCACAAAAGAGAGGGGCTGTTGATGTAGCACTTCAAAGACCGGACCTTGTCCGGGTGAAATGTGCCCGCACTGTCTCAGTTGCTTTTCTACCGAGAGCACCTCTGGTTCTTCTAATGAGTCGAGTCGAGTCGGTCTTAATTCAACATCAGCTCTTTATTTCTCCAGCATATGCACGATGTTTTATAAATATATTAAGAGCAAGAGGATAACTAAAGAAAGGGTGCGTCTATTAGATACCATGAGCGTAATCGGTGTGTGGAGGCGGAAGATGTGGAGATGGTTCTTAATGAATACTTTGCGTCTGTTTTCACAAAAGAGAGGGGCGATGCAGACACTACTATCGAGGAGAAGAAGCGTGAAATATTAGATGAAATAAACATAGTGAGAGATGAGGTATTAAGGGGTTTAGCAGCTTTGAAAGTGGATATCCCCAGGCCCAGATGAAATGCATCCCAGGCTGTTAAGTGAAGCAAAAGAGGAAATAGCAGAGGCTTTGACCATCATTTTCCAATCTTCTCTGGCTTCAGGTGTGGTGCCAGAGGACTGGAGGGCTGCTAACGTTGTACCTTTGTTTAAGAAGGAAGGAAGGGATAGACCGAGTAGTTACAGGCCAGTCAGCCTAACCTCGGTGGTGGGTAAATTATTGGAAAAAACCTAAAGGACAGGATAAATCTTCACTTAGAAAGACACGGATTAATCAACGACAGTCAGCAGAGATTTGTTAAGGGAAGGTCGTGTCTGACTAACTTGATTGAATTTTTTGGGAAGGTAACCAGGAGGGTCGATGAAAGCAAAGCATATGATGTAGTGTATATGGATTGTAGCAAAGCTTTTGATAAGGTCCCACATGGCAGACTGGTCACAAAAGTAGAAGCCCATGGAATCCAGGGCAAAGTGGCAAGTTGGATCCAAAACTGGCTCGTAGGCAGGAAGCAAAGGGTAATGGTTGATGGGTGTTTTTGCGACTGGAAAGATGTTTTCAGTAGGGTTCCGCAGGGCTCAGTACTCGGACCCTTGCTTTTTGTGATTTACATCAATGATCTACACTTGAATATCGGGGTTATGATTAAGAAGTTTGCAGTTGATACTAAAATCTGCGGTGTGGTTGATAATGAAGAAGAAAGCTGCGGAATGCAGGAGGAAATCAAGCAACTGGTCAGGTGGGCAAAACAGTGGCAAATGGAGTTTAATCCGGAGAAGTGTGAGGTCATGCATTTTGGGAGGGCTAACAAGGAAAGGGAATAGACATTAAATGGTAGGACACTGAGAAGTGTAGAGGAACAAAGGGACATAAGAACATGAGAACATGAGAAATAGGAGCAGGCCATACGGCACCTCGAGCTGCTTCGCCATTTAATATGATCATGGCTGCTCCGATCAGGGACTGGGTCCACTTACCTTCCCGCTCCACATAACCCATTACTCCCTTATCGTTTAAGAAATTGTCTATATCTGTCTTAAATTTATTCAACGACCCAGCTTCCACAGCTCTCTGGGGCAGCGAATTTCACAGATTTACAACCCTCTGAGAGAAGAAATTTCTCCTCATCTCAGTTTTCAATGGGCGGCCCCTTATTCTAAGATTATGCCTCCTGGTTCTCGTCCCACCGATCAGTGGAAACATCCTCTCTGCATCCATCTTGTCAAGCACCCTCATAATCTTATACGTTTCGATAAGGTCACCTCTCATTCTTCTGAATTCCAATGAGTAGAGGCCCAACCTACTCAACCTTTCCTCATAAGTCAACCCCCTCATCTCCGGAATCAACCGAGGGAACCTTCTCTGAACTGCCTCCAAAGCAAGTATATCCTTTCGTAAATATGGAAACCAAAACTGCACGCAGTATTCCAGGTGTGGCCACATCAATACCCTGTATAACTGCAGCAAGACTTCCCTGCTTTTATCCTCCATCCCCTTTGCAATAAAGGCCAAGATTCCATTGGCTTTCCTGATCATAAATTTAATTTAAGACAGAGATAATCAGTTTCTTAACTGCTAAGGAAATAAGGGGTAATGGGGAGCGGGCAGAAAAGTGGACCTGAGCCCATGTTCGGATCAGCCATGATCGTATTAAATGGAGGAGCAGGCTCGAAGGGCTGTATAGCCTACTCCTGCTCCTATTTCTTATGTTATGTTCTTATCACTTGCTGTTCGTGCATACTAACCTTTTGTGTTTCATGCAAAATTACCCCAGGTCCCACTGTACTGCAGCACTTTGCAATCATTCTCCACTTAAATAATAACTTGCTCTTGGATTTTTTCTGCCAATGTTCATAACCTCACACTTTCCAACATTATAATACATCTGCCAGATTTTTGCCCACTCACTTAGCCTGCTTATGTCCTTTTGCAGATTTTTTGTATCCTCTTCACACGTTGCTTTTCCTCTCATCTTTGTCTCATCAGCATACTTGGCTATGTTACACTCGATCCCTTTTCCCAAGTCATTAATATAGATTGTAAATAGTTGGGGCCCCTGCATCTATCCCTGCGGCATCCAACTAATTACTGATTGCCAAACCGAGAATAAACCATTTATCCCGACTCTCTGTATTCTGTTAGTCAGCCAATCCTCCATCCATGCTAATATATTACCCCCAACCCCGTGAACTTTTATCTTGTGCAGTAAACTTTTATGTGGCACCTTGTCAAAATGCCTTCGAGAAGTCAAAATACATCACATCCACGGGTTCCCCTTTATCCACTCTGTTCATTACATCCTCAAAGAATTCCAGCAAATTTGTCAAACATGACTTCCCCTTCATAAATCCCTGCTGACTCTGTCTGATTGAATTATTTTTTCCAACTGTCCTGCTACTGCTTCTTTAATAATGGACTCCAACATTTTCCCAACCACAGATGATAGACTAACTGGTCTATAGTTTCCTGCTTTTTGTCTGCCTCCTTTTTTCAATAAGGGCGTAATATTTGCAGTTTTCCAATCAGCTGGGTCCTCACAGAATCCAGGGAGTGCATGTCCACAGATCCCTGAAAGCAGCAGGCCAGGTAGATAAGGTTTTTAAGAAGGAATATGGAATGCTTGCCTTTATTAGCCGTGGCATAGATTACAAGAGATGGGGTGGGGATTTATACTTGTACTGTATAAAACACTGGTTAGGCCACAGCTGGAGTACTGCGTGCAGTTCTGGTCGCCGTATTACAGGAAGTACGTGATTGCACTGAAGAGGGTGCAGAGGAGATTTACGAGGATGTTGCCCGGAGTGGAGAATCTTATCGATGAGGACAGATTAAATAGGCTGATTTTGTTTTCCCTGGAACAGAGGAGGCTGAGGAGAGGCCTCACTGAGGTGTATAAAATTATGAGGGGCCTAGATATAGTGGATAGAAAGGGCCTATTTCCCTTAGCAGAGGGGTCAACAACCAGGAGGATAAATTTAAAGTAATTGGTAGAATGTTTAGAGAAAATATTTCTTCACGCAGAGGGTGGTGGGGGTCTGGAACTCACTGCCTGAAAGAGTGGTAGAGGCAGAAACCCTGACCACATTTAAAAAGTGCTTGGATGTGCACCTGAAGTGCCGTAACCTGCAGGGTTATGGACCGAGAGCTGGAAAGTGAGATTAGGCTGCATAGCCTCTTATTGGCCGGCGCGGACACGATTCGCCGAAATGGCCTCCTTCCGTGCTGTAAACTTCTATGATTCTATGAACTCCTTCGCAAAGAGTTGAGGTTCGTGAGGGGTGATTTGGGTACATCTTTTCTCACTGGCAACACTTCAAAGGAAACTCCATGGCTGTAAAGCGCTTTTGGGCGTCATGAGTTCCTGACAGGCACTGCAGAAATGCAAGTTCTTCTTTTCAAAAGTTTGACGCAAATTAAAAATTTGCGACAAATTGAGGGCTCGTGCGGGATTTGAACTGAGAAACTCTCGCAAATTTCAAGTAACAACCCCAAAACTACAATCATACTCCAAAACCAACGAGCCAACTGCTTTGCAAATGTGGAGATAATGTGTAACCATTATTGAAGCATTTCTAGTGTGTTTTGCTATTCTTGATCGGAGGAGCACATGAGACGGAATCAGTGACTTTGCCTTTTCGACATGTCTTCTGAAGCGCCGCACGGTCCCACTCCTGCAGTCAATGAGCTGTTGGGACGTTAATGTATCCATCATCATCATCATCATAGGCGGTCCCTCGAAACGAGGATGACTTGCTTCCACGCCGAAAAAGGATGAGTTCACAGGTGTTTCAATGAAGGACCCGAACGACATCCCAAAGGGTGGAATATGCCTGTGCGTGGATTTTTTTGATGTGTGGTAGCCGTTGCACCCCAGCCATCACACGGGCTTGACAGAGCGAGGTCTTGGTCCAGTGGCAAGGGTTAACCAAGAGGACTGGAGACCAGCTCTGCTGCACAGACCTAGTGCACACACATATCACAGTGTGGGCTGTCCCGTGCTGCCCCTGGGCTCCTGGCTCCGAACTCATGCCTCCCCTGGGCCCTGATCACATCCCTCTACAGTCTCTCGCCGCTCCTTCGCCCCGATCTCGCCGCTCCTGTTGTTTCTGCCCACGTTCCAATCACCGACCTGGACCTTGATGACATCACTCTTCGCTGCCGCCGCCCTCCTGCACCAGCTCGCGCTGCTCCCTGGAGTAGTCTCCCGGGACCTCCAAGCTGCTCCCAGGGCCGCTCGCCGTTCCTTTTATGGCCCCGACCTGCCGCTGGTATTCTCCCGTTAGTGTATCCAGGCTGTGGGTGGCCACCCCGAGCGCAGCAGAGGGGTTTCTGCATTAGTTCTGGATGGGGACAGTTTCTTTCCCCTTCTCTCTTCCTCTTGTCTCTATCCCTGTGCTTTTATTTCTATATTTTTTCCCCCTGTCTCAGTTTCTAGTGTTTAAAAGGGAACAAAAGATGAAATGGGTGTCTCTGTGGAACAACTTCTCTCACTCAAAGTTAGACGCACTACCGTTGCACCATGAGGTCTAGGCAGCTAGCCACTGATATTCCGGTTCATATATAAATATATATAAATATATCTATATGTATCATAACTCTTCCCTGGTGGTCGAGGGGTTAAGATCCGGTGAACTAATCTGGTTTCAATCCTCGAGCAGTTCATTGCATTAAAATAATTGAGGACTGTGAGACAATTAATAAATACTGTAATCACCATGAATACCAATACTTTCTGTGATAGACCGAGCTTACAGACTATCTGGCTTCTCCTGCCCTTTGCCGGGCACGTGTTCCGGGTTTAATTTTGTCAACTGGGCCAGTTCGCTGATCGCGGGGAGACGGTAGGAGCCTCTGTGGCCCCACTGTGAGGAGTGGGTGATCCGTGACATTTCTGTAAAGGGCAGCGGAGGAGAAGGATTGAGAACTTTCAGTGTGGGACAGAAGTTGTTTAAGGTGAGCAAACACATTCCCGATCAGCACAGAGGGAGCTCACTGGTCAGCTCCCCTTTGTTGGGGCTGCTGTGCCAGAGGTTTCTGCAGGACAGCGGTTATCACGTTTTCTTTACATGTGACAGGTCCCTGGTTCAATCCTGGCCACGAAATTTATGTTTAAACTTGCGAAAGAGAAACAATCAGAGGCGAGTTTATTCTCCTGGCAAATGTTGCCTCACCTGCTGAGATTTCCAGCATTTGCTGTTTTTATTTTCTATTTATTCTCCTGGCAAAAGGGCTCCCTTATTCCTTAATTGCTCTTTATTTCACTTCAATAAAGAGATATCATTCAGTGAGAGAAAACGGATCCACCGGGGATCTTTCGCATGTGAGGCCAACGTGATATCCGCTACACTGCAACCAATCAAAGGGCAAGAAACCACTGAATATCAAGGGTGAACTCACAAATATCAGGGGCAGTGCAGTCTGGTCAACGTCAGACCCTACTTTCTTATTCAGCAGTGGCATGAACGGGAGTCAGACGCCTCAAAGTTTTATTAAAGACATAAATACAAGTAACACTTCCAAATCTTTTCACTGTAAAATTCTTTCACTTTATTTGAAATCCTACTGCATTGAATCTGAAAATGTGCACCATGGGATTTTATCATCACTACTGATTCTATTTTCTGTGCACGGTAGGATTAACCGGTGCTGTTAAATTTGACAAAAGTTTCCCCAGATTCCTGGTGTTATCGGCAATGAAGGTTTTGAACCAGACTCCTAAAATACAGTGTGTAAAATGGGTCAACATGCATAAGAACATAAGAAATAGGAGCAGGAGTCGGCCATACGCCCCTCGAGCCTGCTCCGCCATTTAATACGATCATGGCCGATGCGATCATGGACTCAGGTCCACTTCCCTGCCCGCTCCCCAAAGCACAGGACAAATGATTGAAGTATGGACAGTCCCTCAGTGAGCATTTCTTTCATTGTGCAAAAGAAGGTGAGGGGTTAATTAATGATGCTTTCCCGTGAAAGCAACACAAATGTTTCAGAAAAAAACATACGGTTACTGGCAGGTGAGTGTTGCTTCTGACACCTGGTGGGAATGGGCAGGGATTTTAAAGCCACTTGTATTGTGAAACCTTCATATAGACGAACATCCCACACTTTCTGTGTACACCTCGTGGCGCAATGGTAGCGTGTCTGACTCCAGATCAGAAGGTTGCGTGTTCAAATCACGTCGTGGTCACTATATTTTTGGAAATTGTTCTTCCAGAATTAATATTTTCTTTGCTGTTTGGCAATAACCAGACCCTTGCTCCAAGGTCTGTCTCACTGTTTCCCCGGTGTCAGACAGAGATATGCCTGCTGCCCTCATTTATTTCATGTGACAGGACACAACAGTTCAAAATCACCCTGGACGTGGCCACACCCAGCACTGAATCGTCAGGATGGCCGCGCGGTCTAAGGTGCTGTGTTCTGTTCGCAGTCTCCTCTGGAGATGTGGATTTGAATCTGACATTTCTTATTTTTAATCATTAAGTGAAACTCATTGTTTGACACCACGACTAACTTCTAAAAACTGGGATTCAGCAGTTCACCTGCTCACTTCACATTTCCGTCTGACCTGGTGCTGAAAGTGAAGATGTTTCCGCAGTGTAGCGGTTAACACGTTCGCCTCACAAGTGAAAGCTCACTGGGCGGGAATATTTTCTGTAGCTTTCTCCTCAAGCATGCTCAGGGGCGAGTTTGTTCTCCTGTGAAAGGTCATAAGATCATAAGCATGGAAGGATTAGGGGCCTGAGTAGGCCATTCGGCCCCACAAGCCTGGTCCACTATTGAAGAAGATCCTGGCAGTTCCTCGACAGCAAGTTTAAACATCTGGTTATGTTCCCAACATCGTTTTCTCCGCAGTGTTTCCGTAGCGTCGTTGTTATCACGTTCGCTTCACACGCGAAAGGATCCCGGGCGGAAGGTGTTTTTTGAGACTATTTTTGCCGTGAAATAAATTGAACAAAAGTCGCCCCAGATTCCTTGTCACATGAGCAATAAACATTTTAAACCAGCCTCCTGAATACAGAGTGTTATGTCTTGAATAAAGAATCTGACCAGATACTGCAAACTGAAAGTAAGGTGTGACCGTCGTCCTTTATTACAAGTCTCCAGTGTGTCTCGCCAACCTGTGAGGCCTCCTGATGGATTGTGGGATCCCTTGGGACTCCAGTGGATGAGCCCTCTGATGGTTAAACAAGGTATTTACAGGTTTATATATGTAACAACACTCCTCCGGCACCGCTCCCCCCAGCGTCCCCAAAGTCAGTAGTGTAACTATTTACAATTTGAGTCAATCTGTGGCCTTCCTTTCCCTGGTTGAACTTCTCGGTGCAAATGTTGGTTTTGGTGAGTCATTTGTTGGGCCCTCGCTGGCCTGCTGGGCGTGGTGAGTCCTGCTGGGCTGCTGCGGGTGATGGGTTCTGCTTCGTGGTCAACCGCTGGGTTGATTGCCACTTGTGTGTGTTTTGGAGGAGTGAAAAAGGTAGAGTCTATTGTGGATAGTTCTGGATAGTCCATGAATCTGAGTTTGGTTTGGTCCAAGTGTTTCCTGCAGGTGAGTCCATATGAAAGTTTGACCAGGAACACCCTACTCCCCTCTTTGGCCACGACAGTGCTGGGAAGCCACTTGGGACCTTGTCCATAGTTCAACATAAATACAGGATCATTCATCTCGATTTCGTGTGACACATTTGCTTGATCATGATATGTATTCTCTTGAAGCCGCCTACTCTCTACCTGTTTGTATCGATCAGGGTGGACTAATGAGAGCCTTGTCTTAAGTGTCCTTTTCATGAGCAGTTCCGCGCAGGGAACCCCAGTGAGCGAGTGGGGTCATGTGCGGTAACTAAGCAGGACTCGGGATAGGTGACTCTGCAGTGAGCCCTCAGTTACCCTCTTCAAGCTCTGCTTGATTGCTGCACTGCTCTCTCTGTCTGACCATTGGACGTTGGTTTAAACGGGGCAGATGTGACATGTTTGATCCCATTGCGTGTCATGAACCCTTTGAACTCAGCACTGGTGAAGCACAGCCCATTGTCACTGACAAGAACGGCCGTGCGTGGCAAACATGATCCGCAAGCTTTCAGTGGTGATAGCGGACATCATCTCACATTCAATCCACTTGGAGTACACATCTACAACCACAAGGAACATTTTACCCAAGAACGGGCCTGCATAGTCAACGTGTGCCCTAGACCACTGTTTGGAGGGCCAAGACCAAAAACTTAGCAGCGCCTCCCTGGGTCCATTGCTTAACTGCGAGCATGTATTACATCTGTGAACGCAGGACTCGAAGTCCGCATCGATACCGGGCCACCACATGTGGGATCTGGCTATCGCTTTCATCATTACAATGCCTGGGTGGGTACTGTGGAGATCACTAATGAAAGTGTCCCTGCCCTTTTTTGGCACCACTACTTGATACAGTCTGCCTGTATGGACATTTTATCTCTGCGCCGCTGGTGCGGCTTTATTTCTTCCTGCATCTCTAACGGAACACTAGACCAACTCCCGTGGAGCACACCGTTTTTTACGAAGGACAATGAGGGATCCGGGCTCATCGAGGTTCTAATCTGTCGGGCGGTAACAGGTGATTGCTCACTCTCGAATGCTTCCATTACCATGACTAAATCTGGGGGCTGTGCCATCTCCACCCCTGTGGTGGGCAATGGCAGCCTACTGAGAGCATCGGCACAGTTTTCTGTGCCTGGTCTGTGGCGGATGGCGTAGTTGTATGCGGACAATGTGGGCGCCCATCTCTGGATGCGGGCCGATGCATCTATATTTATCCCCTTACTTTCAGAAAAGAGGGATATATGTGGCTTATGGTCAGTTTCCAATTCAAATTTGAGCCCAAACAGATATTGATGCATTTTTTTTTACTCCATAAACACATGCTAACACTTCTTTTTCGATCATGCTGTAGGCCCTCTCAGCCTTAGACAGACTCCTGGATGTATAAATAACCAGTTGCAATTTCCCAGATTCATGAGCTTGATGCAATACACACTCAACATCGTATGACAACGCATCACATGTTAGCACAAGCAATTTGGTTGAGTATAACAGTTTTCTAGCTTTTACAACGGCATTTTCTTGGCTTTTACCCCATACCCATTCGTTTTCTTTATGCAATAAAGCGTGCAGTGTTTCGAACAGTGTTCTGAGGCCCGGTAAGAAGATACGAAAGTAGTTCAGGTGTCCTAGAAACGACCGCAGCTCCGTCACGTTCTGTGGCCTTGGTGCGTTGTCGATTGCCTCCATCTACGAATCGGTGGGCCTGATGCCGTCCGCCGCAATTCCTCTCCACAGGAACTCCACTTCGGGCGCCAGGACAACGCACTTTGAGCATTTTAACATTTGCCCCACGCGATTAAGCCGACTAAGAACCTCCTCCAGGTTCTGCAGATGCTCATCTGTGTTCCGACCTGTAACCAAGATGTTGTCCTGGAAGACCACGGTGTGCGGGACCGAATTCAGTAAGCTTTCCATGTTTCTCTGGAATATTGCCGCAGCTGATCGAATCCCAAATGGGCATCTGTTGTGAATGAAGAGACCTTTGTGCGTGTTCATGCAGGTGAGGCCCTTCGATGATTCCTCCAGCTCCTGCGTCATGTAGGCCGAGGTCAAGTCCAGCTTCGTGAACATCTTTCCTCCACCACCGTCGCAAAAAGGTTGTCTGCCTTTGGTCGTGGGCATTGATCCTGAAGGGAGAAACATTTGATAGTTATTTTGTAATCGCCACAGAATCTGACGGTGCCCTCTCCCTTGAGGACTGGAACAATCGGACTGGTCCGCTCGTTGAATATGATCAGCAAAATGATGCCCTCTCGTTGCAGCCTGTCCAGCTCGATCTCCACCCTCTCTCTCATCATGTACGGTACTGCTCTCGCTTTGTGATGGATAGGTCGCGCCCCGGGAATTAGGTGGATCTGCACTTTTGCTGCTTGGAACTTCACAATGCCTGGTTCGAACAAGGAGGGAAATTTGTTTAAGACCTGGGCAGACGAAATGTTGTCGACGGGCGAGAGCACACGGATGTTGTTCCAGTTCCAGCGTATATTCCCCAGCCAGCTCCTGCCGAGCAGCGTGGGGCCATCGCCCGGTACCACCCAGAGTGGTAACTTGTGTATCGCTCCATCGTAGGAGACCTTTACAGTAGCACTGCCGATTACGGGAATCAGTTCATTTATGTAAGTTCTCAGTTTAGTGCGAATGGGAGTCAGGACTGGCCTTGAGGCCTTGCTGCACCACAATTTATCAAGTCTTTCTGCTCATAATGGACTGGCTCGCTCCCATGTCTTGTTCCATTGACACTGGGAGTCCATTTAATTCAACCTTCAGCATTATCGGGGGCACTTTGTGGTAAATGTATGCACCCCATATACCTCTACCTCCTCGGTCTGATGCTCTGGTTCGTTGTGATCTGCCGTGGATCTGCCCTCCTCTGCAACATAGTGGTTTGCAGGATTAGCAGGGTTTTCAGCTTGCCTGCACATTCGTTGCAGGTGTCCCATTGTTCCACAGCCCTTGCAAACGTATCCTTTGAAGCGGCATGAATGGAAACGATGATCACCAACAAAGCGCCAACAAAGTGTTAATGGCATAGCATTCATCACCCTTGATGGTGGGCTCTGAGACATCTGCAGACGTACAGCTACAGGCATGTGAGGCCTGCCCTGTACGTAACGATTTGAAAACAACATTACTTTGTTCACAGTACTTGTACAGCACTCGTGTGCTGAGAGATTTGTTTGGTATTGTCACTGATGGCGATGAACGCTTGGGCTATCGCTATGGCTTTACTCAAGGTTCGGGTCTCGACTGTCAAAATTAGTTTACGAAGTATTACTTCATGGCCAATGCCAAGTACAAAGAAGTCCCTGAGCATGTGCTCCAAATGTCCTTCAAATTCCAAATGCCTGCAAGGTGTCTTTGCTCGACGACATAGCTCACCACTTCCTGGCCTTCAGACCTTTTGCACATGTAGAAGCGGAACCTCGCCATCAGAACGCTTTCCTTCAGGTTAAGATGCTCACGGACCAGTGTGCACAAATCAACATACGATTTCTCTGTGCATTTCGCTGGAGCAAGCAAGGTATTTACAGGTTTACATAAATAACACTTGTTTGCATAAGTTCCATGCAAATTGAAAGGGCTCATTCGGTATTTAAACGTGGAATCTCTCGCAAATTGCCATTAACAACCCTGAAGTGAGAATCATACCCCTGGACCAACGAAGCGACTGCTTGACAAGAATGGCGATAATGTGTAACCATTATAAAAGCATGTTATTGTGTGTATCTATTCTTTGTAGCCGGAGCACATGAGACCGAATCAGTGACTTTGCTTTTTCGAACTTCTTCTGAAGTGCCGCACGGTCCCACTCCGACAGTCAATGAGCTGTTGGGACGTTAGTGTATCCAGGCTGTGGGTGGCCACCCCGAGCGCAGCAGAGGGGTTTCTGCATTAGTTCTGGGTGGGGACAGTATCTTTCCCCTTCTCTCTTCCTCTTGTCTATTACGTTGTGCTTTGATTTCTCTGTTTATTCCTCGTCTCAGTTTCTAGTGTTTAAAAGGGAACAAACGATGAAATGGGTTTCACTCTCGAAAATAATTTCTCTCACTTAAATTTAGACGTGCTACCGTTGCGCCCTGAGGTCTCGGCAGCTAGCCGTTGATATTCACGGTCATATATAAATATATATAAATATATCTACATGTATCGTAGCTGTTCCCTGGTGGTCGAGGGGTTAAGATCCGGCGCACTAACCTGGGAACGATACTCGATCAATTCGTCAAATAAATATAAATGAGGTCTGTGAGACGATTAGTAATTGCTGTAATCACCATGAATAACCCCATTACTTTCTGTTACGGACCGAACTTACAGATTCTCTTGTTTCTCCTGCCCGTTGCTGGACACGTGTTCCGGGTTTAATTTTGAGTTCGCTGAGCCTCTGTGGCCCCACTGTGAGGATGTGGAAGTGAACACGGTGGCTGGGTGATCCGTGACATTTCTGTAAAGGGCAGCGGAGGAGAAGGATTGAGAGCTTTCAGTGTGGGACAGAAGTTGTTTCAGGTGAGCCAACACATTCCCGATCAGCACAGAGGGAGCTCACTGGTCAGCTCCCCTCTGTTGGGGCCGCTGTGCCAGAGGTTTCCGTAGTGTAGTGGTTATCATGTTTGCTTTACGCGTGAAAGATCCCTGGTTCAATCCCGGGCAGAAACATTATGTTTAAATTTGCTATAGTGCAACACTCCGAAGCGAGTTTAGTTTCCTGACAAATGCTGCCTGACCTGCTGAGATTTCCAGCAATTGCTGTTTTTATTTGCTATTTATTCTCCCGGCAAAAGGGCTCCCTTATTCCTGAATTGCTCTTAATATCACTTCAATAAATAGATAACTTTGAGTGAGAGAAAACGGATCCACTGGAGACCTTTCGCGTGTGAGGCCAACGTGATATCGGCTACACTGCAGCCCATCAAAGGGCGAGAAACCACTGAATATAAAGGATGAGCTCACAAATATCAGGGGCAGTGCAGTCTGGTCAACGTCAGACCCTCCTTTCTTATTCAGCAGTGGCATGAACGGGAGTCAGACGCCACAAAATTTCATTAAAGACATAAATACAAGTATAACTTCCAAATCTTTTCACTGTAAAATTCTTTCACTTTATTTGAAATCCTACGATGTTGAATCTGAAAATGAGTACCGTGGGATTTTATCTTCACTACTGATTCTATTTTCTGTGCATGGTCGGATTAACCGGTGCTGTTAAATTTGACAAAAGTTGCCCCAGATTCCTGGTGTCATCAGCAAAGAAGATTTTGAAACAATCCCCGACAAAAATTGTGTAAAATGGGATCTGGTTTAACAGTTAACATGCAAAACACAGAAGAAATGATTGAAGTATCGACTGTCCCTCAGTCAGCATTTCTTTCATTGTGCAAAAGATGACATTGGGTTAAGTAATGATGCTTTCCCGTGAAATAAAAACAAAAGTTCAACAAAAAAACGGACGGTGACTGGCAAGTGAGCGCTGCTTCTGACTCCGAGTGGAAATGGCAGGGATTTTAAAGCCCTTATTTTAAGGAGCGTTCATATAGATAAACATCTCATATTCGTCGTGTACAGCTAGTGGTGCAACGGTAACACATCTCACTCGAGATGAGGACATTGCTATCGAAATCATGTCAGGGTTCCTGACCTTTGGGATCATTCCGGAATCAATATTTTCTTTACTGTGTCTTAATAACCAGACCCTTGCTCCAAGATCTGTCTCACTGTTTCCCCGGTGTCAGGCTGAGATACGCCTGCTGCCCTCATTTATTTCATGTGACAGGACACAAAAGTTCAAAATCAACCTGCAACGGGCCAAACACAGTAGGTCCTTGTCAGGATGGCTGAGCAGTCGAAGGTGCTGTGTTTGGATTGCAATTGCATGTCGAAGAGTGGGTTCAAATCCAATGTCTGATACTTTCTGCTTTCAATCATAAAGTGAAACTCATTGTTTGACACCTCGACCAACTCTTCAAAAGTGGCATTCTGCAGTTCACCTGCTCACTTAACATTTCCGTCTGACCTGGTGCTGAAAGTGGAGATGTTTCCGCAGTGTAGCGGTTAACACGTTCGCCTCACACGCGAAAGCTCACCGGGTGGGAATATTTTCTGGAGCTTTCTCCTCATGCATGCTCAGGGGCAAGTTTGTTCTCCTGTGAAAAGTCATGAGATGATAAACATGTAAGGATTCGGAGCCAGAGTAGGCCATTCGGCCCCTCGAGCCTGGTCCACCATTCAAGAAGATCCTGGCAGTTCCTCGACAGCAAGTTTAAACATCTGGGGCGGAGCCAACAGGCGCCTGGCTGCAATCAGCGACAAAAACCCGCATTTGGCAGAAGCCCCGCTCGATCAATTGGGAGAGCATGAAACTCTTAATCTTAGGGTCACTGGTTCGAGCCCCGCGTTGGGGCTTTTTGTTCAAGGTTATCCTGCATTCACTGGAAAACATCATTAATTAATCGATGATCTTCATTTGCATAATTAAAGAAATGCTAACTGAATGAAAGTCAATAATTTAATAATTTTGGACAAACAAGTGAAAGACACCTGGTGCTGGTGGGCAGTTTTGTTGCCTTTATCATTGATGCTTGATCTACAAGTCTAGTTGTCAAATCGTGTGCTCAACCGTCAGTTAACTGTTACAAGTCAGCGGAGGAGAAATCAGTTTGTTGCTGCATTTACCTGCACAATGTGTGCTGAGATTATCTGTGCAATATGCATTCAGCTGGATGAATACAAGCAACACTTTTTGAAATGCAGGCACTGCATGTTTTGCACTCAACAAAACGTTGCATTTTCTTATCATGCCAAATATTTAACATTAATGCATTGCAATGCCAACACACTTTTTACCTGGCAAGACTGAAGTACAAGCTGTGATGAACAGTGTGAAACAGAAACAGTTACTTGAGAACCCATAGCCTCGACGGTATCTGTGTGAATTGCTCTGCATCGATAATTAGCAGAGCGTAAAGTGGGGAAACTAACGGTGTGGATGAGAAAAGGCCGAGCCAAAGTGTAATGTTGGAGATGATCTTGTTTTTGAGAAATGTTTGAAAGAATTTGGCATCGTTGGTTCCATGGTGTAATGGTGAGCACTCTGGACATGAATCCAGCGATCTGAGTTTAAATCTCGGTGGAAACTGAATGCTTGCTGTCGCAGCTGCTAAAAATTTGGGACAAACAAGTGAGAGACAGCTGGTGCTGGTGGGAAGTTTTGTTGCCTTTGTCATTGATGCTTGATCTACAAGTCTTGTTGTCAAATCCTGTGCTCTGTATTAGCACAGTCCCGCATTGCTGAACTCTTTGCTTCAGCATGCAGTCTGAAGTTTGGATTAAATCACAGGAAGATTGAAGTTTGGATGGTAAAGAGACTATGAGACAATGTGGTGCCTTCAGCCAGTGAGATGAGTAACTGGTCATTGTCTGGATGATAAATATGTGAGTACTTTGTTAAGGTGGGAATAATGGAAACTCAGGACTAAACGATTTGATGATGTCTGTATGTTAAGTATTTGAGTGTAACCTTGTTCCTATTTAATGACATCTGTAAGTTAAACAAGCAACATTAAGTCTGTCTGTTAAAAGATTCAGAAAGCAGTTAGTCAGGATTGTCTAAATGCAAAGAATAAGAGTTCAAAGGCTTTTTCAGTATAAAGATGAGACATTTATGGACTGCAGAGACACAGACAGCAGAGACACTGGACATTCGGAAGGTGTGTGTCTCAAGCAGCCACGGAAATCGAAGCAAGCTGCCTTTGTGAAGTGTTCTCAGTAACTTTCATACTTGGTTTGTTTAGTATGAATGTTTAAATAAAAGACCCGATCCTGCCTTTACTACAACGGAGTGTGTGCGGGTAATTCGACATTGAAAGCAACGAAGCGAAAAGAGCAAGACAGCCGTTTATAACATTTTGATGATCCCGACGTGATTTTCGAAAGTTCTTTGGCTTATTCGAAGCCCCCGACATGAAGCAGAAATTTGGCTGAGTTGTTGGAAGAAGTGTTTCCCACACATCAGTTCGAGGGGTGAGCATTCTCTTAGTTGTCGTGATTAAAGGGATCTTCAGTTAGTAATGGGAGGCTCAGGGGATATTCCAGTTGAGCTCCAGTCATTTCTTAATGAGTGGATTGAGTCGAAAGGGGGAACTTATGGGATAAGACAGGAAACAATGACAGGAGGATGGAGAGAGACACGGCAGTCCTTAGTGGAGGGTGTCCAGTTAAAAAAGATTAAAGGGTTTGGGTTAAAAAGTGATAAAAAGAGAAAAGCGTAAGTGTTGTAGTGTCTCATGCTGGGGATTCAAACATTAGGAGAAGAGGCTGAGGCTCGAGATAGGGAAGTCTCAGAACTCAGAGAGCAGCTAACAGCAGTGAGTAAAGAATTAGAGAATTGGTGATTTCAGGCACTCGGGCAGCCAGGACTGTTCTGACACTGGATCAGCATCTTGCTGATGAACAGAAGCGTAATCAAGATCTAGAGAAAGGAATATCTAAGCTGCAGCAGATGGTGGTATTCGGTTGCCCAGCGGAGACAGCAATTGATAAAGCCGGGTGGTATTCGGAGGATTCCCTGGGTCTGAGAATTTTTACGCAATATCAAAATTCGGGGCAGAATAATGGGCCCGGCCGGGATTTGAACCCAGAATTTCTCGCAAATTTTATTTAATCTCGACTCAGCAACAATCATGCTGTTCGATCAACAAATCAAATGTTTGACAATCATAAGATAATGTGTAACCATGATAAAAGCAAGTTTTTGTATGTCGCTACTCTTGATTAGAGAAGCACATGAGACCGAATCAGTGACTTTGCTTTTTCGACCTGTCTTCTGAAGCGCCGCATGGTCCCACTCCGACAGTCAATGAGCTGTTGAGACGTTAGTGTATCCAGGCTGCGGGTGGCCACCCCGAGCGCAGCAGAGGGGTTTCTGCATTAGTTCTGGGTGGGGACAGTATTTCCCCTTCTCTCTTCCTCTTGTCGATAACCCTGTGCTTTTATTTCTCTATTTATTCCCCCTGACTCAGTTTCTCGTGTTTAAAAGGGAACAAAAGATGAAATGGGTGTCACTGTGGAACAATTTCTCTCGCTCAAAGTTAGATGCACCACCGTTACGCCATGAGGTCTCGGCAGCTACCCGTTGATATTCAGGTCCATAAATAAATATATAATTTTATATTTATACAAATTATCGAAGCTGTTCCCTGGTCGAGTGGTTAAGATCCCGAGTATTAACCCTTTCCATTCTCAATCAGTTCATCACAGAAACATCTTTGAGGTGTGTGAGAGGATTAATGATTGCTGTAATCGCCGTTAATAACCACACTACTATCTGTTACAGAATGAGCTTACACATTCTCCTGCTTCTCCTGCCCTTTGCCGGATACGTGCTCGGGGTTTAATTTTACAAACTGGGCGAGTTCGCTGATCGCGGGGAGATGGTAGGAGCCTCTGTGGCCCCACTGTGAGGATGTGGAAGTGAACACGGTGGCTGGGTGATCCGTGACATTTATGTAAAGGGCAGCAGAGGAGAAGGATTGAGAACTTTCAGTGTGGGACAGAAGTTGTTTAAGGTGAGCCAACACATTCCTGATCCTCCTCTCTTCTTAAATAATCCCCGAAGTCGAGGCTGACTTGCTTCCACATTAAAAATCAGTGGTGATCAGCACAGAGGGAGCTCACTGGTCAGCTCCCCTCTGTTGGGGCTGCTGTGACAGAGGTTTCCGTAGTGTAGCGGTTATCACGTTCGCTTTTTATGTGAAAGATCCCCGGTTTAATCCCGGGTGGGAACATTATGTTTAAACTTGCTGGGGATGAACAATCGGAGCTGAGTTTAGTCTCCTGGCAAATGCTGCCTGACATGCTGAGATTTCCAGCATTTGCTGTTTTTATTGATTAAAGTATCGACTCTCCCTCAGTTAGCATTTCTTTCATTGTGCAAAAGAAAGTGATGGGTTAATTAATGATGGTTTTCTGTGAAAGGAACACAAAAGTTTAAGAAATAAACATACGGTGACTGGCAGGTGAGCGCTGCTTCTGACACCCGGTGGGAATGGGCGGGGATTTTAAAGCCCCTTGTATTGCAGAACCTTCATATAGACGAACATCTGAGGCTCACTGCATAGGTATCGTGGTGCAGTGGTAGTGAGTCTGCTTTCTGATCAGAAGATTGTGTGTTCAAATCATTTGAGGTCCCTGTCCTTTTGGGTAATTCCAGAGTTAATATTTTCTTTGCTGTTTCTCAATAACCAGACCCTTGCTCCAAGATCTGTCTCACTGTTTCCCCGGTGTCAGGCAGAGATACGCCTGCTGTCCTCATTTATTTTATGTAACAGGCCACAAAAGTTCAAAATCAAACTGCAGGTGGCCACACATAATATTGAGCAGTCAGGATGGCCGAGCGGTCTCAGTTGCTGCATTCAGGTTGCAGTCTGCTTTCAAAGCGTGGGTTCCGTCGTGTCGTGGTCATCACATTTGCTTAACACACGAAAAGTTCCTGGTTCAAAACCAGCTGAAAATGTGTTTAATTAAAGATGAAAACATTGAATAATGTGCATTTCTGGTTCAGTATTAAAAAAGCACAATGTCTCCCAGTCCTGCTATATTTGCTGAATACTCTGGACAGTTCGGTACACATTTAAACTCTACAGTTTCCAGCCCTGACGGTGCAGAAAGCCCCTCTCAAAGCTGCACATTCCGGCTGCTTTCAGTTGAGTTGTGAGAGATTATTGACGGATCCTGCAGCTGTGAAAAGGAATTATGTGTTAGAGGGGTCATCAAACGAGGCCATGTGGGTTGAATTAAAGAACAAAAAAGGGGCAATCACACTCCTGGGAGTGCACTATCGACCCCCGGGCAGTTAGAGGGAGATAGAAGATCAAATATGTGGGCAGATTGCTGAGAAGTGCAAAACCTATAGAGCTGTAAAAGTGGAGGATTTCAACCTGAATATTAACTGGGAAAATGATAGTGTGAATGGGATAGATGGTGGAGAATTCCTAAAATGCATTCAGGAGAACTTCTTTATCCAGTATATAACAAGCCCATCAAGGGAGGGGCGGTTTTGGACTAGGTCTTGTGATCGAAGAGAGGCAGGTAGAAGTGGTATCAGTGAGAGAGCATTTTGGTGGGAGTGATCATACTCTGTAAGGTTCAGTGTTGTTAAGGAAAAGGACAAAGGGGACCAGGAATAAAAGTTCTCAATTGGGGTAAAGCCAATTTTGCTGAGCTGAGATGGAATTTCGCTAAAGTGGACTGAGAACGGCTACTTGCTGGTAAATCAGTGTCAGAGCAGTGGCAGGCATTCAAGGAGGAGATCCTGAGGGGACAGAGCAAGCATTTCCCTTAAAACAAAGGTGGGACGAACAAATCTAGAGCTCCCAGGATGTCAGGGGACATACAGGGAAAGTTATGGAAAAAAAAGGGAAGCATATGACAGATACCGATAACTCAATACTGCAGAAACTCTCGAGGTGCAGAGGTGCAATTAAAAAATATATCATGAAAACAAAGAGAGAGCATGAGAGAATGTTGACAATTTAAATCTGGGAAAACCCAAAGATGTTTTATAAATACATTAAGAGCACGATGATAACAAGATAAAGAGTGGGGCCTATCAGAGTCCATAAAGGGAATCTGTACGCGGAGGTGGAAGACTTGGGTAGGATTCTTTATGGATACTTTGCATCTGTTTTCACAAAAGAGAGGGGCGATGTGGACTTTGCAATGAGGATGGAGAAGTGTGAAATATTAGATGAAATAAACATAGTGAGAGAGCAAGTATTGGTGGTTTAGCAGCTTTGAAAGTGGATAAATCCCCAGGCCCGGATGAAATTTATCCCAGGCTTATAAGAGCAGCAAAAGAGGAAATAGCAGAGGCTCTGACCACCATTGTCCAATCCTCACTGGCTACAGGTGTGAGGCCAGAGGATTGGAGCACTGCTAATGTTGTACCTTTGTTTAAAAAGGGAGAAAGGGATTGAGTAAATACAGGCTTGCCAGCCGAACCTTTTACAATTATTTGTAAAAATCCTGAGGGACAGGATAAATCTTCATTTGAAAAGACATGTATTAATCAAGGATTGTCAACCTGAATTTGTCAAGGGAATTTGTCTGACTCAGTTCATTGCATTTTTGAAGGAGGTAACCAGGAGGGCTGATGAGGGCTGTGGTATGATGTAATATATATGCACTTTAGCAAAGCTTTTGATAAGGTCGCACTTGGCAGACTGGTTACGAATGTAAAAGCCCATGGCATTCAAGGGAAAAGTGACAAGTTGGGTCCAAAATTTGTTCAGAGGCAGGAATCAAAGCGTAATGCAACCATGGGTGATTTTGTGATCCAGTGGGGATCCGCAGGGCTCAGTGCTGGGTCCCTTGCTTTTTGTGGTATACATCAATGACTTGGACTTAAATGTTGTGGCTATGAGTAAGAAGTTTGCAGATGACACTAAAATACGCTGTGTGGTTGATAATTAAGAAGAAAGTGGCGAACTACAGGTAGATATCAATGTACTGGTCAGGTGGACAGAACTGTGGCAAATGGAATTCAATTCGGATAAGTGTGAGGTAATGCATTTGGGGAGGTTTAACAAGGCAAGGGAATACACATTAAATGGTACGACACTGAAAAGTGTAGAGGAACAAAGGGACCTTGGAGTGCAGGTCCACAGATCCCTGAAGGTAGCAGGCCAGGTCGACAATGTGGTTAAGAAGGCATATGGAATACTTGCCTTTATTAGTCAAGGCATGGAATACACGAGCAAGGAGGTTATGCTTGAACTGTACAAAACACTGGCTACACCACAGCTGGAGTACTGCGTGCAGTTCTGGTCACCACATTACAGGAAAGATGTGATTTCACTGGAAAGGGTGCAGAGGAGATTTACTGGAATGTTGCCTGCTCTGGAGAATTTTGGCTATGAGGATAGTTTGGAGATGCTGAGTCTGTTTTCTTTGGAACAGAGGAGTCTGAGCGGAGACCTGATTGAGGTGTATAAAATTGAGGGGCCTGGATAGAGTGGATAGGAAGGTCCTGTTTCCTTTGGCAGGGGGGTCAACAGCCAGGGGGCATAGAATTAAAGTAATTGGGGGAGGTTTGCGGAGATATGAGGTTTGAGGAGATATGAGGGGACATTTCATCACCCAGAGGGTGGTGGGGGTCTGGAACTCAATACCTGAAAGGGTGGTAGAGGGAGGGACCCTCACCACAGTTAAAAGATACGTGGATGTGCACTTAAAGTGCCACAACCTACAGAGCTCTGGACCGAGAGCTGGAAAGTGGGATTAGGCTGGATAGCTCTTGGTCGGCCGGTGTGGACACGATGGGCCGAAATGGCCTCACTCTGTGCTGAAACTTTCTGATTATATGATTCTTTTAATATAGATATATATATATATATATAATATATACAATTATTGTAATTTTTCCTTGGTGGTCGAGTGGTTAAGATCCCGAGCACTAACCCTCTTTCTATTCTCAATCAGTTTATCACATGAAAATAATTGAGGTCTGTGAGAGGATGAATAATTGCATACCTCGGGAGCCTATTATCAGCGAGGGCAGGCATCGACGACGAGGTTCAACACTGCCTCCAGTGCGCCTGTGCATCCTTCGGCCGCCTGAGGAAGAGAGTGTTCGAAGACCAGGTCCTCAAATCTGCCACTAAGCTCATGGTCTTCAGGGCTGTAGTGATACCCGTCCTCCTGTATGGCTCAGAGACATGGACCTTATACAGTGGGCACCTCAAGTCGCTGGAGAAATACCATCAATGATGTTTCTACAAAATCCTGCAAATCCCCTCGGAGGACAGACGCACCAACGTTAGCGTCCTCAATCAGGCCAACATCCCCAGCATCGAAGCACTGACCACACTTGTTCACATGCCTGACACAATACTCCCAATGCAAGTGCTCTACTCTGAACTCCTGCACGGCAAGCGAGCCCCAGGTGGGCAGAGGAAAGGTTTCAAGGACACCCTCAAAGCCTCCCTGATAAAATGCAACATCCCCACCAACACCTGGGAGTCCCTGGATAAAGACCGCCCAAAATGAAGGAAGAGCATCTGGAGGGTGCTGAGCACCTCGAGTCTCATCACCGAGAGCATGCAGAAAACAAGCGCAGGCAGCGGAAGGAGTGTGCAGCAAAGCAGTCCCACCCACCATTTCCTCCAACCACTGTCTGTCCCACCTGTGACAGAGACTGTAATTCCCATATTGAACGGTTCAGTCACCTGAGAACTAACTTTTAGAATGGAAGCAAGTCTTCCTCGATTTCGAGGGACTGCCGATGATGATGATGAATTGCTGTAATCACCGTTAATATCCCCGTTACTTTCTGTTACACACTGAGTTTACAGGCTCTCTGGCTTCTCCTGCCCTTTGCGGGACACTTGTTCCGGGTGTAACTTTACAAACTGGGTGAGTTCGCTGATCGCGGGGAGAAGGCAGGAGTCTCTGTGGCCCACTGTGAGGATGTGGAAGATGTTGTGTATCTGTAAAGCATGCTCTCCCATGTTCCGCCACCAGGGAGTGCATTCCCTGAAGTCCCAAGGTATCCCAGCATGGGGCACCTCCAACGAGCTTGCAAACGTGCTGCAAGCTCTGCAAAACCTGCTAACCACTACGTGGCAGAGGAAGATCAGTCCAGGGTGGATTAAAGCAATCTCAAGCCTCAGAGAGAGGAGGCAGATTCTGAGGTACATGGGGTGCACACGTTTTCGACGAAATGTCCATCTATAATGCTAAATGTAAAATTGAATGGCTTACCCGTAGCCATGAAACTGGACACTAGCGCTAGCCAATCCATCATGAGTAAAAAGATGTTTGAGAGATTGTGGTGCAACAAGGCATTCAGACCAGCCCTGAGCCCCATCCACCCGAAACTGAGAACGTACACCAAAGAGCTTATCACTGTCCTGGGCAGCGCCATGATCAAGGTCACCTATGAGGGCACGGTGCCCGAACTGCCACTTTGGAATGTCCCGGTCGATGTCCCCACACTGCTTGGAAGGAGCTGGTTGGGCAAAATCTGCTGGAACTGGGATGACATCCGAGCACTATCACATGTCGATGAGGTCTCATGGGCCCAGATTCTTCATAAATTCCCTTCCCTTTTTGAGTCAGGCATTAGAAACTTTTCCGGGGTGAAGGTGCGAATCCAGTTATTCCCAGAGGCACGACCCATTCACCACAAGGCGCGAGTGGTACCTCACATGATGATGGAGAGAGTGGAAATTGAGCTGGACAGGCTGCAACGCAAGGGCATCATCTCCCCAAAGGAATTCAGCGAGTGGGCCGATTGTTCCAGTACTCAAAAGTGATGGCATGGTCAGGATTTGCAGCGATTATAAAGTAACTATTGATCATTTTTCGCTACAGGACCAATACCCACTACCTGAGGCAGATGACCTATTTGCGACGCTGGCAGGAGGCAAGACATTCACCAAGCTCGAACTAACTTCAGCCTACATGATGCAGGAGCTGGAGGAGTCTTCGAAGGGCCTCACCTGCAGCAACACGCACAAGGGACTGTTCATTATAACAGATGCCCGTTTGGAATTCGGTCGGCTGCAGCGATCTTCCAGAAAAACATGGAGAGCCGACTCAAGTCGGTACCACGCACGGTGGTTTTTCAGGACGACATATTGGTCACGGATCGGGACACTGGCAAGCACCTACAAAACCTGGAGGAGGTCCTCCAGCAACTGAATCGCGTAGGGCTGCGGCTGAAGAGGTCGAATTACGTCTTCATGGCAACAGAAGTGGAGTTTTTGGGGAGAAAGGTGGCAGCGGACGGCATTCGGCCGACAGACGCCAAGACAGAGGCTATCAGGAAAGTGCCCAGGCCACAGAACATCACAGAGCTGCGGTCGTTCCTGGGACTCCTCAACTATTTTGCTAACTTCCAACCGTGGTTTAGCACCCTCTTAGAGCCCCTACATGTGTTAATTGCGTAAATGTGAGAACTGGGTATGGGGAAAAAAACAAGTAATTGCTTTTGAGAAAGCCAGAAACATTTTATGGTCCAACAAGCGGCTTGTATTGTATAACCCGTGTAAAAGACTTGTGCTAGCATGTGATGCGTCATCGTAGGGAGTTGGGTATGTATTATAACAAGCTAACATTGCGGGGAAGTTGCAAACTGTCGCCTATGCCTCCAGGAACTTGTCAAAGGCCAAGAGGGCCTCCAGCATGATTGAGAAAGAAGCATTAGCGTGTGTGTTCGGGGTAAAGAAAATGCATCAGTACCTGTTTGGCCTCAAATCTGAGCTGGAAACCGATCACAAGCCCCTCATATCCCTGTTCGCTGAAAACAAGGGGATACATACTAATGCCTCAGCCCGCATACAAAGGTGGGCACTCACGCTATCAGCGTATAACTATACCATCCGCCACAGACCAAGCACCGAGAACTGTGCGGATGCTCTCAGTCGGCTGCTATTGGCCACCACGGGGGTGGAAATGGCGCAGCCTGCAAACTTGTTGATGGTGGCACAACCCGCGGACTTGTTGATGGTCATGGAAGCGATTGAATATTATAAATCACCTGTCACGACCAGCCAAGATCCTCTGCTGTCCCGAGTAAATAACTGTGTTCTGCATGGGAGCTGGGCCATTATCCCTGTTGAAATGCAAGAGCCAATCAAGCCGTTCCAGCGGCGAAAGGACAAGCTGTTCATTCAGGCAGACTGCCTGTTGTGAGGTAACTGCCGTAGTGCTAACCAAAAAGGGCAGGGAGACATTGATGTCAGATCTCCATAGCGTACACCCGGGTATACTAATGATGAAAGTGATAGCCAGATCCCACGTGTGCTGGCCCGGGAGACAGGTCGTCCTGTGTATGGCAATGCAGCGTGTGTGCTCAGTTGAACAACGCGCCCAGAGAGGCACCACTAAGTTTGTGGTCCTGGCCCACCAGACCATGGTCGAGGATCCATGTCGACTATGCGGGCCCGTTTCTCAGTAAAATGTTCCTGCTGGTGGTGGATGCTTTTTCAAAATGGATTGAATGTGAAATAAAGTCGGGAAGCACCGCCACCGCCACCATTGAAAGCCTGAGGGCCATGTTTGCCACCCACGGCCTGCCTGACTTACTGGTCATTGACAACGGGCCATGTTTCACCAGTGCCCAATTTAAACAATTCCTGACCCGCAACGGGATCAAACATGTCACCTCGGCCCCGTTTAAACCAGCCTCCATTGGGCAGGCAGAGCGGGCAGTACAAACCATCAAACAGAGCCTTAAACGAGTCACAGAAGGCTCAGTCCAAACCCGCCTGTCCCGAGTACTGCTCAGCTACCGCACGAGACCCTACTCGCTCACAGGGGTGCCCCCGGCTGAGCTACTCATGAAAAGGACACTTAAAACCAGACTCTCGCTGGTTCACCCCAACCTGCATGATCAGGTAGAGAGCAGGCGGCAGCAACAAAATGTAAACGATGGTCACGCCACTGTGTCACGGGAAATTGATCTGAATGACCCTGTGTATGTGTTAAACTATGGACATAGTCCGAAGTGGATCGCAGGCATGGTGATAGCTAAAGAAGGGAATAGGGTGTTTGTAGTCAAACTAGACAATGGACAAATTTGCAGAAAGCACCTGGACCAAACGAGGCTGCGATTCACAGACTGCCCTGAACAACCCGCAGCACCTTTTTTGAGTCCACAACACACACCCTAAGGATCAACGACACGACGCCGGACCAGGAAATCAAACTCATCACACCCAACAGCCCAGCAAGGCCAGGCTCACCTAGCAGCCCTGCAGGGACAACAATACGCCAGCCCAGCGAGTGCACAGCCAACACACCAGAACAGACATTTGTACCGAGGCGGTCCACCAGGGAAAGAAAGGCTCCCGACCGCCTCACCTTGTAAATAGTTTTCACTTTGACTTTGAGGGGGAGTGATATTGTGTATCTGTAAAGCATGGACTCCCATGTTCCGCCATCAGGGAACTCATCCCCTGAAGTCCCAAGGGATCCCAGCATCCCTTGGGAGCAGTGTATATAAGCCGGACCCTTCGGCCTGTTCCTCACTCTGGAGTGTCTTAATAAAGACTGAGGTCACTGTTACGTTAACCTCCCCGTGTGCAGTCTCATCTATGTTAGGGACACAATACAAACTGATAGCGTTGTTTAGCAGAATAAAAAAAATGCTAACAGGGACAGTCGAAACTTCAATAACTGAACATTATAATTTGTGAAACTTTAATTCTTGATGAAGTTTTATTGCCTATCTGATTTTACACACTCTGTATTTGAGGAGACTGGTTTTCAATGTTCATTGCTTATGCAACAATGTCCCCCGGACTGCTTTTGTTCAATTTTATTGCAAACAAGTTTTTGCTTCAAAAATAATGTTTCCACCCAGGAACCTTTCACACGTGAGGCGAATGTGATAACCGCTACAATACAGGAACTGTGGCTTAGCTCAGTGCCCAGAGAGAAGTGTTCAACAACAAGCTGAAATGCTCATTCCCTCTCTCGGCAAAAAATTCCTTTCACAAACATTTCTCTGACCGGAACTGCACCAAACAACAATGTTCTCCTTTCAAATCATTAAACTCCCCAATTTCCATATCTGCAATTTTAAGGACAAGGACTGAAAGGGCTTTGCGATCAGAAAATTGCCGGAAACCCCTGTGATTAATGACAGGGCTTTTGATGGTTGATTTCTGTACACACCTTGTGTTATGTATTTAACCCTTAGCCACCTGTATCACACCACCACCAGAGGGCATACCTGTTGGAGTCCCAAGGAATCCCAGCATCTTATTAAAGGAGCTAAGATCACACTTACGCATTGTTCACAGGACTCAGTTTCATCCTTTATCATGAGCCTTTCAATTGGCGACGAGGCAACGAATAACCACGCAAAAATGCAAGGAACAGTTGGTATTGTGGAGAAGTTCTCAGAAGGGGATGATTGGGAGGCCTTCGTGGAGAGACTTGGCCAATACTTCGTGACCAATGAGCTGGAAGGAGACGAGAATGCTGCCAAATGAAGGGTAATCCTCCTTACCTTCTGTGGGGCAACAACATATGGCTTCATGAAGAATCTTCTAGCTCCGGTAAAACCAACAACTAAATTCTATGAAGAATTGTGTAGGCTGGTCCGGGAGCACCTAAATCCTAAAGAAAACGTTCTGATGGGGAGGTATCGGTTCTACACGTGCCAACGGTCGGAAGGCCAGGAAGTGGGGAGCTATGTTGCCGAACTATGGAGCCGCGCAGGACATTGCGAATGTGAGGGATTCCTAGAACAAATGCTGAGAGACTTATTTTGTGCTTGGCATTGGCCATGAGGTAATCCTTTGCAATCTGTTGACTGTTGAAACTCAGAATCTGATCAAAGCCATAGCCAGGCAATTTCCACCAGTTTCTTTAAACCCAGTAACATAATTTATTTTGAGTGGGCTGGTTGGAGGAACCCTGATCCATGTAAAAAATTGTTATCGCTTTACATGAACTGAATGCTCATAAAAGTATTGGAGTGTGAACCCACTGGATAACAGCACAGCTGGCAATGTTTGCGGAATATATTTGTGCAGCCAAAACGCACAATAACAACCTGGAACCGTGCGGCACGGAATCCTCGGGGGAAAAGATTTAAAGGCTTCGTTTCTGGATGGGCTTGAACCACCAACCTTTGGGTTAACAGCAGAACGCACTAACCCATTGTGCCACAGACACTAACAAAAACACGTACTTCATGACATCCCAAACCAGGGTGTCAGTCAGTTAAAGCTTAGATTGCTCCAACCGGGATGGAACTTGTCCACTCTCAGTTGCACTTTTCCCAAATAAAGGGTGGGACATCCATTGTGGATGTGTGGAAGCAGTCTGGTCCCGCACATTGCAGACACTTCCATGTCACCACCAACCAGCTCTCCCACAACCGGTGTGATCTACCTTCCAGCCTTCCAGTGCCTTGTCTGTGACGAAGTATTCTGATTGTCCCGAAGCCGGTATTCGGTTTTAATTTCTTTTCAGCTCCTGACTGCGGATATTCCTGTGATTAAACGTGAACAAAATTCTGACAGGGACAGTTCAATTAATCATTTCTTTGCTTGGCGAAATTTCAAAGATTGAAAGCAACGGAAATCAACCCCAAATCTCGTCACCTACTCACAAACTCGATAAAACTTTGCATTTTATTTTCATGCCAAGCATTTTGCATTAATGCATTGCAATGCCAACACACTTTTTACCTGGCAAGACTGAAGTACAAGCTGTGGTGAACAGTGTGAAACAGAAACAGCGACTTGAGAAAACATAGCCTTGACTTTGGCATCTGTGTGAATTGCTCTGTATCAAAAATTAGCAGAGCGTAAAGAGGGGAACCTGACACGATAGATGAGAAAAAACCGAGCCAAAGTGTAATGTTGGAGATGATTTTGTTGTTTTTGTGAAATGTTTTGAAGATTTTAGTATTATTGGTTCCATGGTGTAATGGTCAGCACTTTGAGCTCTGCGTTCAGTGATCTGAGTTCAAATCTTGGTGGAAATTGAATTCTTGTTGTCCCAGTTGCTGAAAATTTGGGACAAACAAGTGAAAGACACCTGGTGCTGGAGGGCAGATTTGTTGCCTTTGTCGTTGAGGCTTGCAAGATCAAGATTAATTATCCAAGCTTTTATTTTGGCCCTGAGCTGGCTGAACAGAAGGTATGATTAAAACTACACATACGCTTAGAGCCACAAGATGACCACTCGTTGACCTCGGGCTCAAGGAAGGAATATAATATAAGGCGAGTGACACTTGGAAGGAGGGAATAAATTGATATTTGATCATGCGTTGGAACAACCAATCACGTCACTGTTAAGGTCTGTCCATGTGCTAATCCCTATATGATTGCTGTGCAATTTGAGCAGCTCATTGGAGATCCTTTCTCAAGGGCTCAGAATTGAGATGCTCCCCCTTCACGTGTTGGAATTAAAGTCATTGAACCTTATCCAAGGTGTCCATCTGTTGAATCCGGGCTTGTTAAAAGAGGAGAAGGGTGATTCTCCCCATCAGTAACACATTACAAAGTCGGTTGAGGTCAGCTGTTAAAATACATAACATTTTGAGTCGAGTTCTCTCGGGGAAGAGATAAGAAAACCGGTGTTTGGGAACAGAGTTACTTCACACCTCATGGGGACTAAGGCAATGTTCACATCACTGAACAACATTATTGACATATGACGGGAGATGGACAGTTGGGAAACACCTTTCAGAACCAGTCAGATAAGAGATGACAAATCAATGTAACTTCGCTGATAAGCAGTAAACCAACCGGTGTTTTTGTTGGAGAGGCACACACTTGGGTTTGTTGTATAATTGTGGGTGAGAACCCTTGTTCTGGGAAGGTTCACGTTTGAACTCTTCCCTTGCATATGCTTGAATAAACCGGTTGAACCGAAGATTGTGCCTGAGTGATTCCTTGGTCATTATAGGAACGGGCAGGTGTCGATTCCTGATATCAGGTGTCCACCTTGAACAAGAGAAGTCTTCTTCTAACACCTACATTTGGTTAGTGCGAAACAGCAACGAAAATATTAATTCTGGAAGAACAATATCCCAAAGAACAGTGACTCCAACGTGATTTAGACACGCAGAATTCTGATGTGGAGTCAGACACGCGACCGTTGCACCACGAGGCCTACACAGTGAGCCTGAGATGTTCGTCTATATGAAGGTTCTGCAATACAAGGGACTTTAAAATCCCCGCCCATTCCTTCCGGGTGTCAGAAGCAGCGCTCACCTGACAGTCACCGCATGTCTTTTTCTTAAACTTTTGTGTTGCTTTCACGGGAAAGCATCATTAATTAACCCCTCACCTTCTTTTGCCAGTGAAAATAATGCTAACTTTGATCGATACCAGGTTAGTGCGCCGGACTTAACCACTCGACCACCAGGGAACAGCAACGAGACTTGACGATATATTTAGATATATTTATATGTGAACCTGAATATCAACGGCTAGCTGCCTAGCTCTCATGGCAAACGGTAGTGCATCTAACTTTGAGTGAGATAAATTGTTCCACAGTGACACCCATTTCATCTTTTGTTCCCTTTTAAACACTAGAAACTGAGAGAGCGGGAATAAATCGAGAAATAAAAGCACAGGATATAGGCAAGAGGAAGAGAGAAGGGGAAATACTGTCCCCACCCAGAACTAATGCAGAAACCCCTCTGCTGCGCTCGGGGTGGCCACCCGCAGCCTGGATACACTAACGTCCCAACAGCTCATTGACTGTCGGAGTGGGACCGTGCGGCGCTTCAGAAGACAGGTCGAAAAAGCAAAGTCACTGATTCAGTCTCAACTGCTCCTCCAACCAAGAATAGCAACATACACAAAATAAGCTCTTATAATAGTTACACCTTATCGCCGTGCTACTCAAAAAGTTGGCTCGTTGGTCTAGGGGTATGATTCTCGCTTCGGGGTTATTATTGTAAATTCACGAGCGATCCCGGCGAGACCATTATTTTGCTGTGAATTTTGAAAAATGTATCGAACCTTTGCAAAGAAAGACTTACATTTCTGCAGTGCCTTTCAGGAACTCATGACGCCCCAAAGTGCTTTACAGCCGTTGAGTTATGTTTGAAGTGTTGTAGTGTGGGGAAAGATGTGCCCAGATCACCCCACACGAACCTCAACTCTTTGCGAAGGAGTTTGGTGCAAATAATCAGATGCCTCAGGAACTTAGACTTTCTTTGAATGGGTTCTGCTTGTACCTGCATTCAAACTTGAAACAGCAACTGGGCTTCCATCTCACGGGAGCAGCGTGTAGCGGTTTATGAGTAGGTGACGAGGTTTGGGGTTGATGTGCGTCGCTTTCAATCTTTGAAATTTCACCAACCAAAGAAATGGTGAATCCAACTGTCCCTGCAAGCATTTTGTTCACGTTTAATCACAGGACTATCCGCAGTCAGGAGCAGAAAATAAATTAAAACCTAACACCAGCTTCGGGACAATCAGAATACTTCGTCACAGACAAGGCACCGGAAGGCTGGAAGGTAGATCACACCGGTTGTGGGAGAGCTGGTTGGCGGTGACATGGAAGTGTCTGCAGTGTGCGGGACCAGACTGCTTCCACACATCCACAATGAATGTCCCACCCTTTATTTGGGAAAAGTACAACTGAGAGTGGACAAGTTCCATCCCGGTCGGAGCAATACAAAGCTTTAACTGATTGACACCCACCCTGGTTTTGCATGTCTTGCAACATGCTCTTCCATCAGTCTCTGTGATGTAATGGGTTAGTGCATTCGGTTTTTATCTGAATGGTTGGTGGTTTGAGCCCACCCAGGGGTGAAGCCATTAACTGTTTTTTCCCCGAGGATTCGGTGCCGCACAGATCCAGGTTGTCATTGTGCGTTTTGGCTGTACGAATATATTCTGCAAACATTGACAGTTGTGCTGTTATCCAGTGAGTTCCCACTCCAATACTTTACTGAGAATTCAGCTCAAGTAAAACAATTACATTTTTGGATCATGTTCTGCCATCCAGCCGACTAGAAATAAATTAAGTAATTATGTTTAAAGAAAAGGACAATAATGACATCAAGCATTACGATGCAGCAATGCAGCAATGCAGCATTCCCTGGTGGTCCAGTGATTAGGATTCGGCGCTCTCACCACCGCGGCCCTGGGTCGATTTCCGGCCAGGGAAATTGCACTTCCACCAAAATTAAAACCTTATAAGAAAGAGTTACATGCATCTCATGTGGAAAAAAAGATTCATTGATTTAAACATCATTAATTAATCCATTGTAGAACTTCAATCATTCATTTTGCCCTGAGTACGTGAGGAACTTTTATCCCGACCTCATTGTATTTTAGGAGCATGGTCCAGCCCCGGTATCTCCACCTTTGAAAGTAGGAAACTGCTGGAAATACACAACAGGACGGGTAGCCTTTGACAAACAATTAAACCCAGGTTACAGACTCTCTCCCTTCCCCTGCCCTTTGCGGGACACTTGTTTCCCTTTAATTTTACAGACTGACTGAGTTCACTAACCGCGGGGAGAGAGTAGGTGCCTCCGCGGCCCCACTGTGTTAACATGGAAGATAACACGATGGGGATGTGGGGTGGTGGCTGGGATCAGTGACATGTTTGTGTAAAGGGCAGCGAAGGAGAAGGATTGACAGCTGTCAGTGAGGGACAGAAGTTGTTTAAGGTGAGCCAACACATTCCCGATCAGCACAGAAGGCATTCACTGGTCAGCTGCCCTCTGCTGTACTTCTGGTCAGAGCGGTTTCTGCAGTGGAGCCGTTATCACGTTTGCTTTCCACGCGAAAGTATCCCGTACAGGAAGATTATGTTTAAACTTGCTGTGGATGAACAGTTATGCGTGAGTTTATTCTCCTGTAAAAAGGGCGACAGTGGCTTCTCCCTTATTCTTTAATTGCTCTTTATTTCACTTCACTAAATTGTTCCAGACTGTCGCCCACTTCATCTTTTGTTCCGCTTTGAGCACATAAAATGAGGCCGGGGCAATAAATACAGAAAACAAAGCAGAGGGATACAGACAAGAGGAAGACGGAAGGGGAAATATTGTCCCCACCCAGAACTAATGCAGAAACCCCTCTTTGCGCTCGGGGTGGCCACCCACAGCCTGGATACACTAATGTCCCAACAGCTCATTGACTGTCGGAGTGGGACCGTGCGGCACTTCAGAAGACAGGTCGAAAAAGCAAAGTCACTGATTCAGTCCCATATGTTTCTCTGCCTGACACCTGGAAACAGTGAGATGGGTTTTGGAGCATAGATCTGGTTATTGTGAGACAGCAAAGAAAATATTAAGCCCAGAATTAAACTCTATAACATGTGTCCTGCTCGTTTAGTGGTTAGGTGCTCACAGAGGGAGCTCGAGTTCGGAATGTGACTGAAGGACAGTCGAAACTTCAATAACTGAACTTTAATAATTGCAGGATGAAATGTTATTCCCGATCTGAATTTACACACTCGATATTTTCGGAGATTTAAAATGTTCATTGCTCATCAGACAGGGAACCTGGGGCTACTTCTGTTCAATTTATTTTACAGCAAATATATTCTAAAATAAAGCACGCGCCAGGGACATTTCATGTGTGAGGCAAACGTGATTACCGCTACACTACAGAAACCTTTGCCTCACCCAGTGCCCTGGTTCATCATTTGTACCAAAGTAACCCCAATGAGATAGGGATAAAAATTCCCCACATGCTCAGGGCAAAATAAATGGTTGAAGTTTTACAAAAGAATTTCATAGATTAATTAATAATGTTTAAATAGATAATTCTTATTTATTATACATGATTTGCATATAGATTTCTGAAATAGATGAAATCTTGTTTTTATAAGGTTTTGAATTAAAAGTGCAACTTCCCAGGGTGGGAATCAAACCCAGGACAGAGCGGTGAGATCACCAAGTCCTTACCACGAGACAACTAGCAAATTATAAATTGTATTATTGCTGCATCGTTATAGTTGGTGACATTGTTGTCGTTTTCAATCCACTTGATTCACACCAAAACAAATTGTAACCATAATCATAAATTCACGCCACTTTGAGATCATATTCAAATGATTTGCTGAATCCACCCCTTACACCATTGCAACACAGGTTCGATTCTTGGTCAGGGAGATAATATTTACAACACGATTATCAAACTAAAAACCGTATATCATTGATGACATGCAGCTAATGAGACAAGTAAGAATTCATTTAATCACCATCAATTAACTGATAACTTTCTTTTGCAGAATGAAAGAATTGATAATGTGGTTACTGAGGGACAGTGGTGGTTTCAATCATTTATTTTCTCTTTACATGTGATGAACTTTTATCCCTATCTCGTTTACACACTGAATTTTAGGAGAATGGTTTAAATTTTAAGTTCTTATGACTCCAGGAATCCGGTGCAACTTCTGTTAAAATTAACAAAACCGGCTACTTTAGAGAAAAAATATTCTCGAACATAATGTTTTTAGATCATGCCCCGGCCGATCATTCTTCGGTGCAAAGTGGATGAACTGACCCTTCCCCACATTGAACCCCAGTAATCACAGTTAAGGGGAGATTTAACAGAGGTTTTCAGAATTATGGGAAAACTGTTTCCACGGGCAGGAGTGTCGGTAACAGACATAAGATAATTGGTAAAAGGAAAAATCCGGGGCGGGGGATATGGGGAGAGGAGATAGATTTTTACTCAGCGAGGTGTTACGATCTGGAATGCACTGTTTAAAATGTTTTGTTCTCAGGTAAGAAGGCAATGTTCAGGAATAAGGTGAAATGATGAATCTTCTGCACTGACTCTCTTTAACAAACATTTCACCGTTCCAAACGGCAGAAGTCACATGGAGAAAAATATCCACTACAGAGTCTTTAAACTCCTGCTGGAGGTCCCAAGTTCCCTTCCGGAACTGGGAAATGTTCGAGTTGCAACAGGTTTTAAGTAAGTGCAGAGGCAGGGAAATGGGGGAGGGCAGGGTGGAAGGCAGGAGAGATCAAATGACAAAACGGAGATGGTGCATTTCTCTTCAACAAATATTCATTATTAGATGCAGGTAAAATATCATTAAAATTATCCAGCGTGTTCTGAATTGTTTCCCCTAATACCATCTGTGCAATAGCCAGAAGTTAAATATTGTGTCACATGGTGTGATGGCATGTTCCAGTTCTATATATGTATCCATAAAATCAATTTCCAACAGTATCGTCAAACCCAATGACTACATTTATTTCCAATGCGTTTGCTGCAGGAACATGATTAGTTTATTTTTTTAATCGTTTTACTCGAAATGAATGCTCCAAAATGTATTGTAGTGGGAACTCACTGGATAACAGCGCAGCTGGCAATGTTTGCGGAATATATTCGCGCAGCCAAAATGCACATTGACAACCTGGAACTGTGGGGCATTGAATCCTCAGAGGGAAAATGAACAGTTAAAGGCTTTTTCCTAGGGTGGGCTCGAACAGTTAACAGCCAAACACACTAACCCATTGTGCCGCAGAGACTGCCGCAGGCACATGTTACAAGACATCTTTAACCAGGGTGTCAATGACTGAAAGCTTCAGATTGCTCTGACCAGGTTGGAACTTGTCCACTCTCAGTTTTACTTTTCTAAAATAAAGCGTGCTTCATTGTGGATGCCTGGAAGCAGTCTGGTCCTGCAGTTGCCCCAAGCTAAGTGAGTGGGCAAAAATTTGGCAGATGGAGTATAATCTGGAAAGTGTGAGGTCATGCACTTTGGCTGAAAAATCAAAGAGCAAGTTATTATTTAAATGGAGAAAGGTTGCAAAATGTTGCAATGCAGCGGTACCTGGGGGTACTTGTGCATGAAACACAAAAGAATAGTATGCAGATACAGCAAGTGATCAGGAAGACTAATGCAATCTTGGCTATTATTACAAAGGGGATGGAGCATAAAAGCAGGAAAGTCTTGCAACAATTATACAGGGTATTGGTGAGGCCACACCTGGAAGACTGCGTGCAGTTTTGGTTTCCATATTTACGAAAGGATATACTTGCTTTGGTGGCAGTTCGGAGAAGGTTCACTAGGTTGATTCCGGAGATGAGGGGGTTGACAGGACAGGACAGGTTAAATGCAAGAAGAATGTTCCCGATGTTGGGAAAGTTCAGAACCATAGTCTAAGGAAAAGGGGGAAGCCATTTAGGACAGAGATGAAGAAAAATGTCCTCACTCAGAGAGTTGTGAACCTGTGGAATTCCCTACCGCAGAGAGTTGTTGGTGCCAGTTAATTGGAGATATTCAAGTGGGAATTAGATATGGCCCTCATGGCTAAAGGGATCAAGGGGTATGGAGAGAAAGCAGGAAAGGGGTACTGAGGTGAATGATCAGCCATGATCATATTGAATGGTGGTGCAAGTTCGAAGGGCCGAATGGCCTACACCTGCATCTATTTTCTATGTTTCTATGTTTCTATGTTGACTTATGAGGAAAGGTTGAGTAGGTTGGGCCTTTACTCATTGGAGTTCAGAAGAATGAGAGGTGATCTTATTGAAACGTATAAGATTATGAGGGGACTTGACAAGCTGGATGCAGAGAGGATGTTTCCACTGATGGGGGAGACTAGAACTAGAGGCCATGATCTTAGAATAAGGGGCCACCCATTTAAAACAGAGCTGAGGAAAAATGTCTTCTCTCAGAGGGTTGTAAATCTGTGGAATTCGCTGACTCAGAGAGTTGTGGAAGCTGGGGCATTGAATAAATTTAAGACAGAAATAGTTTCTTAAACAATAATGGGATAAGGGGTTATGGGGAGCGGGCGGGGAAGTGGAGCTGAGTCCATGATTGGATCAGCCATGATCTTATTAAATGGCGGAGCAGGCTCGAGGGCCGTATGGCCTACTCTTACCCCTATTTTTATGTTTTTATGTTCTATAATCTGGAAACACTATTCCACTGTTTATACAAACAATAAGAGAGTAAGAGGAGATAATAAATGATGTTTTTACAGGAGGAATTTTTGGGGAAGGGGAATGCTTGACTGCAGGAGGTACTTGAGGCAGACACCACTGCAACTTCTGAGGCAAAAGTGAGCAATATTTGACTCAGATGAAGATACAAGACTATGGAGGGAGAGAGCAGAGCAGAGGGAGTAGTGTTCGATTACTCCAACAAACCGCTGGCAGATATGTGCTGGACAGAATGGCCTCCTACTGTGTTACAAACACCGATTATTCAATTGTTGATGGCTGTGTATTTCTTGCAATCATCCCCGCTGAGGAAGTGCAGTCTGAAGTGTGAAGAAGAAATAGTGCATTTGGTCTGCACGTTTTTCGGTTTTGGAAACAGCTCTTTGCTTTCAGGAATGTTACGTTTGCTATTACAGAGACTCACGGTGGATATTGACAGGGCAATATGAGCGGAAATATGAGCGGTTTGCGTCCAGACTGCGAGCTGTGCACTCCATAAGTAATCCCACTGAGGATCTGAAGATATAACCGCTCTCACACACACAATCTTGCGCTACAAGCAGTGCGTGACGTTCGGCTGAAATTATCGGGCTCCTGTTGAGTTCTGAGAGCATTTGGTCACATGACCATTTTATGCACTAACCGACGCAGTAAGACCGAGAATGGTGATGGAACAGAGAGAATCCAACAAAGGTTCAAGGAAAGCAAAGGGAAAGGGAAAGGGTGGGATTGAACAGCTGTAAGGGGTTTTCACAGGGTTATTGTGCCTTGGGTGTCTCTCTCTGGGCTTCTGCCCTCACAGCTTATGCCTGGCCTGTGAGGTACACTGAGTGCTGCAAGAGCACGCCATGAGAGACTGTGTCCACAGCTTATGAAGGGGGTTTTGAGACTTGTGCGTCCCCACAGCTTATGCCTAGCCTGTGAGGCAGCTGTGAGTGTCAAACACTCCAAACCCCTTCATCCCTAGCCTGTGACACACAGTTGAGCGTTTTCGAGGCGCTCCGAGCTTACCTTACACGGTTCTGACATAAGACTCACGATCAGGAGATGTAATACAATAGAACTGAGACAAGGTGATTCCAAGAGGAACTTTAGGCTTCCAATTTATTTGACAAGGTGTAACTCAACAAACAGCAATACACCAACAAAACAATCCCCCTAAATCCCACAAAAACGGACCCAACGAAAATCTTTACACCAGTTTAGAAGTACAATGCCCAACCTCCCACCTTTCCTGGCCTAACTGAGTTGGGAGTTCTGGGGACCAGAGGTTATACTCACTACTGTGCCTTCCGCAGTCTGGTGGTTTGTTTCTTCTATCTTCGGTGTTTTCGGACACTGGTATTCCTTCAGTGTCGAGAGGCTTGTGGTTGTGGTTGTTGAATCACGAGGGCAGGGAAAATCATCACTTCTTTCCTCACTACGTCAGAAACCCCTTTTTTATAGCCAGATTATCCAGTCCGCCTCTCCTGCTGAAGTCGATTCTTCTCATTGGTGGACTTTTGATTTTGAAAAATGCAGCAGTTTTAGATTGAGGTTTTTTTTTCCCCACTGATCTTAACCTACTCAAGGTTTGAGTGGGTGTTGATTGCATTGGCCTCCTGTAGCCCTTGTGCTAGTCTGGCCTGAGTCAGATATTTCTATGCCTAATAAAAAGGTGTTGGAATATGTATGTGGCATTGTTTAAATGCTGATGTTTTCAAGGGGCAAGTTTCGAGGGTATACAGTTCCCAGACAATTTGATTAGTTCCAATGTCCAAACTGGCCCTTTTTATATTGACTCCACCCCTCTTCTTGCAGACCCAACATACACCTTTTAAAAAATCCCAAATTCGATTAAAGTTCGTTGTTTCTTCCATGTGCACTTTAGGATTTCAAACTTTCTGGTAGATAGTTCCAAATTAAATTCCCTTTCCTATGAGTCCAAACACTGGGGGGGTCTCCATTCATTTGTGTCCCAAAGTTTTCCTTCCATCGGTTTAAATTCACAGCACAGACTGATCCCACTGCCCTTTTCCTTCTGGGTAAAATGAGGGGGTTTTCGTCCTCCCCTACATAATCCCCCATCTGACACAGTCAGACACCACTCGAGCGTGTCAAAGTTTAGGGTGGTGAGAAAACCCTAGGTCTCCCAAATTGCCCAACTTTCTAAACTGATCCCGTCGATTTAGATCGTAATTCCTTTTAACGCGGTACTAAAAACAGAAATCCAACAGGTTACAATACACGACAGCAACATACATATATGTACTTAAGGTTACAGCAATAATTGTAAATTGAGTCTCATTTCGGTCTCAAACGTAAAACAAAGAAACCTGCCCTGCAAACTCCCCAGGAGCCATGTATGAAAAACGCGGTCATCCGTGAAAATAACAAAACCACCTAAGTGTCGCGGTCAAGCTTTGTTTACACAGCTTGAGTGTTTAGCAACGGCTCTCCTGGCTGTGTAGTAGCCTGAGGAACTGCGTTCTTTTTCTTTTTCTCCTGAGCTTACAGCTTGTAACTAGCAGATAAGCTACAATCAGGAGTTGGCCGATTACTAAGGCATGCGATCCCACCCGGATCCATGCAGGTATGTCTGTCCATATTCCCAAATCCCACCATGCTGGGGGTTTAATTTGGGCAATCTCCCCTGCTAGAATTTCAGTTT